>NC_069502.1:708610194-708805194 GCF_027579735.1 Bombina bombina
AATTAGAACAGGCTAACAATGGTATTGAGTCAGTTGTTCGTTCCTGTGAGTGCACTTCTCTCTGTATGTATTTAGTCTCCCTATTGGAAAAAGGGGCAACCAGACGTGGACTCCTTGCTCAGTGTGCTTAGAGGAATATGGCTACACCTCACTGACGAGGCCCAATGAAGGCCGAAATGATCGTCTGGGGTTGCAGTGTTCCTTGTTCAGAGAGGAATTGCCTGGTATTTCGGAGCTGGACTTACCAAAATAGGCGGGATCAGAGTGATATACTACAGGAAATTTCTACTCTGTGAAAAGCATTACTGGACTAAAAAGCTGCACCTAGGTGGTAAATCGCCATAGAACAAGCTAACAATGGTATTGAGCCAGTTGTTCATTCCTGTGAGTGCACTTCTCTCTGTATATATGTGTATATATATATATATATATATATATATATAAATATATATATATACATACACACATATACACATACACACTCACACACACATAAACACTCACACACACACTCACTCTCACACACTCTTAAAATTAGGGGGAGGTAAAAGGTGAGTTTAAAATCCTCCACTATGCACAAAATATAGAGAAAATAACTCACTGTGTAGTTCATTAACAAATCTAGACAGGCCAGAAGGCTTGTTTTTCCCACAGAAAACCTCTGGAATACATTGTTTCCAATGCAGCAAAGGATTCTGGGTAAGATATGCAAATTAGGTTTACAATGACGCACCTTTTTACTTCAAGTCTGCTTTTCAGCAGATTCCCTTAACGCCAAAGCATCACTGTTCACACAGCTTATAAGCTTAGCTAGGATTAGTGCAGTGATTCATAACTATCCCAGGACAGACTGTTTCGTAGTTATTGCTACTCATCAGCTGGAAGAAGGTTTGAATCACTGTTGGGTGAAGTTGATTTGGGCAAAATACAACAACATTTAAAACTAGGGGGAGGTAAAATGTGAGTTTAAAATCCTCCACTACGCACAAAATATAGAGAAAATAATTCATTGTGTAGTTCATTAACAAATCTAGACAGGCCAGAAGGCTTGTTTTTCCCACAGAAAACCTCTGGAATACATTGTTTCCAATGCAGCAAAGGATTCTGGGTAAGATATGAAAATTAGGCTTACAATGACGCACCTTTTTACTTTAAGTCTGCTTTTCAGGAGATTCCCTTAACGCAAAAGCATCGCTGTTCATACAGCTTATAAACTTAGCTAGGGCTAGTGCAGTGATTCATAATCATAACTATCCCAGAACAGACTGTTTCGTAGTTATTGCTACTCATCAGCTGAGAGAAGGTTTGAATCGCTGCTGGGTGAAGTTGATTTCGGGCAAAATACAACAACATTTAAAATTAGGGGGAGGTAAAATGTGAGTTTAAAATCCTCCACTACGCACAAAATATAGAGAAAATAACTCATTGTCTGTCCTGGGATGGTTATGAATCACTGCATATATACATATATATATATATATATATATATATATATATATATATATATATATATATATATATATATATATATATACTTAACCTCTGCATTTCAGAGGCAAATACAATAGCAGGTGCTTAGCTTGTTAATAAGCAAAGAGAGGGGGAGGTTATAGCTGAGAAAATGTAAATTGTCAAATGCATTCCTTTTTAAGCAATAAAGCTAAATATACTCACTACAAACATCTGCAAACATTTGTGCAACTGCCTTTTTATTCAACTGCTTATTCATTGAAGCTATTCATGCAAGTTTTTTTTCTATCTGACTGCTTAAATGACAGTTATACCAGTAACGCTGGGCAATGTGGACGTGGACCGTGGTGACTGCTTAATGTCAGCTGCAGCTCTGTCTTCTGCCTGCGACGCAGCTCCTTCCATCTTTCCCGCTAAGCAGGAAATGTTTCAGAGCGTTGCTATGGTAACCGGCGGCAATGCTCTGATTTAAAACTGTCAGGAGGAGTAGACATCAGATAAAGGAGGGGGGCCCACAAATTTTGTGAAAAAACAGAATTTATGCTTACCTGATAAATTACTTTCTCCAACGGTGTGTCCGGTCCACAGCGTCATCCTTACTTGTGGGAATATCTCTTCCCCAACAGGAAATGGCAAAGAGTCCCAGCAAAGCTGGCCATATAGTCCCTCCTAAGCTCCGCCCACCGCAGTCATTCGACCGACGGACAGGAGGAAAATATATAGGAGAAACCATATGGTACCGTGGTGACTGTAGTTAGAGAAAATAATTCATCAGACCTGATTAAAAAACCAGGGCGGGCCGTGGACCGGACACACCGTTGGAGAAAGTAATTTATCAGGTAAGCATAAATTCTGTTTTCTCCAACATTGGTGTGTCCGGTCCACGGCGTCATCCTTACTTGTGGGAACCAATACCAAAGCTTTAGGACACGGATGAAGGGAGGGAGCAAATCAGGTCACCTAAACGGAAGGCACCACAGCTTGCAAAACCTTTCTCCCAAAAATAGCCTCCGAAGAAGCAAAAGTATCAAATTTGTAAAATTTGGCAAAAGTGTGCAGTGAAGACCAAGTCGCTGCCTTACATATCTGGTCAACAGAAGCCTCGTTCTTGAAGGCCCATGTGGAAGCTACAGCCCTAGTGGAGTGAGCTGTAATTTTTTCAGGAGGCTGCCGTCAGGCAGTCTCGTAAGCCAATCGGATGATGCTTTTAAGCCAAAAGGAAAGAGAGGTAGAAGTCGCTTTTTGACCTCTCCTTTTACCAGAATAGACAACAAACAAAGAAGATGTTTGTCTAAAATCTTTTGTAGCCTCTAAATAGAATTTTAGAGCACGGACTACGTCCAAATTGTGTAACAAACGTTCCTTCTTTGAAACTGGATTCGGACATAAAGAAGGAACAACTATCTCCTGGTTAATATTCTTGTTAGAAACAACCTTTGGAAGAAAACCAGGCTTAGTACGCAAAACCACCTTATCTGCATGGAACACCAGATAAGGCGGAGAACACTGCAAAGCAGATAACTCAGAAACTCTTCTAGCAGAAGAAATAGCAACTAAAAACAAAACTTTCCAAGATAGTAACTTAATATCTATGGAATGTAAAGGTTCAAACGGAACCCCTTGAAGAACTGAAAGAACTAGATTTAGACTACAGGGAGGAGTCAAAGGTCTGTAAACAGGCTTGATCCTAACCAGAGCCTGAACAAATGCTTGAACATCTGGCACAGCTGCCAGTCTTTTGTGTAGTAAGACAGATAAAGCAGAGATCTGTCCCTTTAGAGAACTTGCAGATAATCCTTTCTCCAAACCTTCTTGTAGAAAGGAGAGAATCTTAGGGATTTTTATCTTATTCCATGGGAATCCTTTGGATTCACACCAACAGATATATTTTTTCCATATCTTATGGTAAATCTTTCTAGATACTGGTTTTCTGGCCTGAACCAGAGTATCTATCACAGAATCTGAAAACCCACACTTTGAAAGAATCAAGCGTTCAATCTCCAAGCCGTCAGCTGGAGGGAGACCAGATTTGGATGTTCGAATGGACCCTGAACAAGAAGGTCCTGTCTCAAAGGTAGCTTCCATGGTGGAACCGATGACATATTCACCAGGTCTGCATACCAAGTCCTGCGTGGCCACGCAGGAGCTATCAAGATCACCAAGGCCCTCTCCTGTTTGATCCTGGCTACCAGCCTGGGAATGAGAGGAAACGGTGGAAACACATAAGCTAGGTTGAAGGTCCAAGGTGCTACTAGTGCATCTACTAGAGTCGCCTTGGGATCCCTGGATCTGGACCCGTAACACGGAACCTTGAAGTTCTGACGAGACGCCATCAGATCCATGTCTGGAATGCCCCATAATTGAGTCAGTTGGGCAAAGATCTCCGGATGGAGTTCCCACTCCCCCGGATGGAAAGTCTGACGACTCAGATAATCCGCTTCCCAGTTTTCCACACCTGGGATGTGGATCACAGATAGATGGCAGGAGTGTTCCTCCGCCCATTGTATTATTTTGGTCACTTCTTTCATCGCCAGGGAACTCCTTGTTCCCCCCTGATGATTGATATACGCAACAGTCATCATGTTGTCTGATTGGAATCTTATGAATCTGGCCTTTGCTAGTTGAGGCCAAGCCCTGAGAGCATTGAAAATCGCTCTTAGTTCCAGAATGTTTATCGGGAGAAGAGACTCTTCCCGAGACCATAGTCCCTGAGTCTTCAGGGATTCCCAGACCGCGCCCCAGCCCACTAGACTGGCGTCGGTCGTGACTCTGGTCTGCGGAAGCTCATTCCCTTGGATAGATGGTCCAGGGTCAGCCACCAACGGAGTGAATCTCTGGTCTTCTGATCTACTTGAATCATTAGAGACAAGTCTGTATAATCCCCATTCCACTGTTTGAGCATGCACAGTTGTAATGGTCTTAGATGAATTCATGCAAAAGGAACTATGTCCATTGCTGCAACCATCAACCCTACTACTTCCATGCACTGAGCTATGGAAGGACGTGGAACAGAATGAAGAACTTGACAAGCGCTTAGAAGCTTTGATTTTCTGACCTCTGTCAGAAAAATCCTCATTTCTAAGGAATCTATTATTGTTCCCAGGAGGGGAACTCTTGTTGACGGAGACAGAGAACTTTTTTCTACGTTCACCTTCCATCCGTGCGATCTGAGAAAGGCCAGAACAATGTCTGTATGAGCCTTTGCTTTTGACAGGGACGACGCTTGTATTAGAATGTCGTCCAGGTATGGTACTACTGCAATGCCCCTCGGCCTTAGAACCGCTAGAAGGGACCCGAGTACCTTTGTGAAAATCCTTGGAGCAGTGGCTAACCCGAATGGGAGGGCCACAAACTGGTAATGTTTGTCCAGAAAGGAGAACCTTAGGAACTGATGATGTTCTTTGTGGATAGGAATATGTAGGTACGCATCCTTTAGATCCACGGTAGTCATAAATTGACCTTCCTGGATAGTGGGTAGAATCGTTCGAATGGTTTCCATTTTGAACGATGGTACCCTGAGAAATTTGTTTAGGATCTTCAGATCCAAAATTGGTCTGAATGTTCCCTCTTTTTTGGGAACTACGAACAGATTTGAATAAAATCCCATTCCCTGTTCTTTTATTGGGACAGGGTGTATCACTCCCATTTTTAACAGGTCTTCTACACAATGTAAGAACGCCTGTCTCTTTATTTGGTTTAAGGATAAGTGAGACATGTGGAACCTTCCCCTTGGGGGTAGTTCCCTGAATTCCAGAAGATAACCCCGAGAAACTATTTCTAGTGCCCAGGGATCCTGAACATCTCTTGCCCAAGCCTGAGCAAAGAGAGAGAGTCTGCCCCCTACTAGATCCGGTCCCGGATCGGGGGCTACTCCTTCATGCTGTCTTGTTAGCAGCAGCAGGCTTCTTGACCTGCTTACCCTTGTTCCAGCCCTGCATAGGTTTCCAGGCTGGTTTGGGCTGTGAGGCATTACCCTCTTGCTTAGAGGATGCAGAATTAGAGGCCGGTCCGTTCCTGAAATTGCGAAAGGAACGAAAATTAGACTTATTCTTGGCCTTGAACGGCCTATCTTGTGGAAGGGCGTGGCCCTTTCCCCCAGTGATGTCTGAGATAATCTCTTTCAATTCTGGTCCGAAGAGAGTTTTACCTTTGAAAGGGATGTTAAGCAATTTTGTCTTGGATGATACATCCGCTGACCAAGACTTTAGCCAAAGCGCTCTACGCGCCACAATTGCAAACCCTGAATTTTTCGCCGCTAATTTAGCTAATTGCAAGGCGGCATCTAAAATAAAAGAGTTAGCCAACTTAAGTGCGTGAACTCTGTCCATAACCTCCTCATATGGAGTCTCTCTACCGAGCGACTTTTCTAGTTCCTCGAACCAGAACCACGCTGCAGTAGTGACAGGAACAATGCACGAAATGGGTTGTAGAAGGTAACCTTGCTGTACAAAAATCTTTTTAAGCAAACCTTCCAATTTTTTATCCATAGGATCTTTGAAAGCACAACTATCCACGATAGGAATAGTAGTGCGCTTGTTTAAAGTAGAAAATGCCCCCTCGACCATAGGGACTGTCTGCCATAAGTCCTTTCTAGGGTCGACCATAGGAAATAATTTCTTAAATATAGGAGGGGGAACAAAAGGTATGCCGGGCTTCTCCCACTCATTATTCACTATGTCCGCCACCCGCTTGGGTATAGGAAAAGCGTCGGGGTGCACCGGAACCTCTAGGAACTTGTCCATTTTGCATAATTTCTCTGGAATGACCAAGTTGTCACAATCATCCAGAGTAGATAACACCTCCTTAAGCAGTGCGCGGAGATGTTCTAATTTAAATTTAAATGTCACAACATCAGGTTCAGCTTGTTGAGAAATTTTTCCTGAATCTGAAATTTCCCCATCTGACAAAACCTCCCTCATGGCCACTTCAGATTGGTGTGAGGGTATGACAGAACAATTATCATCAGCGCCCTCCTGCTCTTCAGTGTTTAAGACAGAGCAATCGCGCTTTCTCTGATATGCAGGCATTTTGGATAAAATATTTGCTATGGAGTTATCCATTACAGCCGTCAATTGTTGCATGGTAATAAGCATTGGCGCGCTAGATGTACTAGGGGCCTCCTGCGTGGGCAAAACTGGTGTAGACACAGTAGGAGATGATGTAGTATCATGTCTACTCCCCTCATCTGAGGAATCATCTTGGGCAATTTCATTATCTGTGGCAGTACTGTCCTTACTTTGTTTGGACGCTGTGGCACAATTATCACACAAATTTAAATGGGGAGACACATTGGCTTTCATACATATAGAACATAGCTTATCTGAAGGCACAGACATGTTAAACAGGCTTAAACTTGTTAATAAAGCACAAAAACAGTTTTAAAAGAAAACCGTTACTGTCTCTTTAAATTTTAAACAGAAACACTTTATTACTGAATATGTGAAAAACTATGAAGGAATTGTTCAAAAATTACCAAAATTTCACCACAGTGTCTTAAAGCATTAGGAGTATTGCACACCAAATTTCAGAGCTTTAACCCTTAAAATAACGGAACCGGAGCCGTTTACAAATTTAACCCCTATACAGTCCCAGCTACATCTTTTGCTGAGATCTAACCAAGCCCAGAGGGGAATACGATACCAAATGAAGCCTTCTAGAAACTTTTCCAGCTATTTCCAGGTCCTCACACATGCATCTGCATGTCTTGCTCTCAAAAACAACTGCGCAGTAATGGCGCGAAAATGAGGCTCAGCCTACAACTGGGAAGGCCCTCCCTGACTGGAAAAGGTGTCTAACATAGTGCCTGCCGTTAAAAAACGTTCCCCAAGCTTATAAATGTGAAATATCATCATAAACATGTATAAAATGCCCAAATAAAGCAATCGATTTAGCCCATAAAAGTGTCTACCAGTTTTATAGCCCATATTAAGCCCTTTATTCTGTTTGAGACTAAGAAAATGGCTTACCTATCCCCATGAGGGGAAAAATGACAGCCTTCCAGCATTACACAGTCTTGTTAGAAATATGGCTAGTCATACCTTAAGCAGAAAAGTCTGCTAACTGTTTCCCCCAACTGAAGTTACTTCATCTCAACAGTCCTATGTGGAAACAGCAATCGATTTTAGTTACTGTCTGCTAAAATCATCTTCCTCTCACAAACAGAAATCATCATCTTTTTCTGTTTCAGAGTAAATAGTACATACCAGCACTATTTTAAAATAACAAACACTTGATAGAAGAATAAAAAACTACATTTAAACACCAAAAACTCTTAACCATCTCCGTGGAGATGTTGCCTGTGCAACGGCAAAGAGAATGACTGGGGTGGGCGGAGCCTAGGAGGGACTATATGGCCAGCTTTGCTGGGACTCTTTGCCATTTCCTGTTGGGGAAGAGATATTCCCACAAGTAAGGATGACGCCGTGGACCGGACACACCAATGTTGGAGAAAAAACAGTTTAAAAAACGAAAATAAATTGCCCTGAAGCTGGGGCTCCCCTGATGGGGGACCTCCCTGGGACCCGCTCGCAACCGCAACTGGGTATTATGCAGTATACTGTTCATAGCCAATAGCGTGCTAGCTATCCGGCATGGTGCCAGGTGGCCCGCACGGCTTTTGGCTAAGAGGTGAAAACGTCACCTCATTGAAAAAATAGCGTTCTGCTGCGAGCAGCCTGAGGCTGAAAGTCCCCTTTATTTGTTTAAATGGTAAATCCTAGCATTTCACAATTACTAGGATTTACTATCACTTTAAACAGTCCCCATTATTTATACAGGGAGTGCAGAATTATTAGGCAAGTTGTATTTTTGAGGATTAATTTTATTATTGAACAACAACCATGTTCTCAATGAACCCAAAAAACTCATTAATATCAAAGCTGAATAGTTTTGGAAGTAGTTTTTAGTTTGTTTTTAGTTATAGCTATTTTAGGGGGATATCTGTGTGTGCAGGTGACTATTACTGTGCATAATTATTAGGCAACTTAACAAAAAACAAATATATACCCATTTCAATTATTTATTTTTACCAGTGAAACTAATATAACATCTCAACATTCACAAATATACATTTCTGACATTCAAAAACAAAACAAAAACAAATCAGTGACCAATATAGCCACCTTTCTTTGCAAGGACACTCAAAAGCCTGCCATCCATGGATTCTGTCAGTGTTTTGATCTGTTCACCATCAACATTGCGTGCAGCAGCAACCACAGCCTACCAGACACTGTTCAGAGAGGTGTACTGTTTTCCCTCCTTGTAAATCTCACATTTGATGATGGACCACAGGTTCTCAATGGGGTTCAGATCAGGTGAACAAGGAGGCCATGTCATTAGATTTTCTTCTTTTATACCCTTTCTTTCATGTAATTAGCAAGAGTCCATGAGCTAGTGACGTATGGGATATACATTCCTACCAGGAGGGGCAAAGTTTCCCAAACCTCAAAATGCCTATAAATACACCCCTCACCACACCCACAAATCAGTTTTACAAACTTTGCCTCCTATGGAGGTGGTGAAGTAAGTTTGTGCTAGATTCTACGTTGATATGCGCTCCGCAGCAGGTTGGAGCCCGGTTTTCCTCTCAGCGTGCAGTGAATGTCAGAGGGATGTGAGGAGAGTATTGCCTATTTGAATTCAATGATCTCCTTCTACGGGGTCTATTTCATAGGTTCTCTGTTATCGGTCGTAGAGATTCATCTCTTACCTCCCTTTTCAGATCGACGATATACTCTTATATATATACCATTACCTCTGCTGATTTTCGTTTCAGTACTGGTTTGGCTTTCTACAAACATGTAGATGAGTGTCCTGGGGTAAGTAAGTCTTATTTTCTGTGACACTCTAAAGCTATGGTTGGGCACTTTTTTATAAAGTTCTAAATATATGTATTCAAACATTTATTTGCCTTGACTCAGAATGTTCAACATTCCTTTTTTTCAGACAGTCAGTTTCATATTTGGGATAATGCGTTTGAATCAATCATTTTTTCCCATTCCTGAAACTGTCTTTTAAGGAATTTGATCAATTTTGCTTTATATGTTGTTTTTTCTCTTACATATTGCAAGATGTCTCACGTTGCATCTGAGTCAGATGATACTTCAGGAAAATCGCTGCCTGGTGCTGGAACTACCAAAGCTAAGTGTATCTGCTGTAAACTTTTGGTAGCTGTTCCTCCAGCTGCCAGCCACGCTGTGGAGTACTTGGACGCATGAGATGGAGCATTGTCCTGCATGAAAATCATGTTTTTCTTGAAGGATGCAGACTTCTTCCTGTACCACTGCTTGAAGAAGGTGTCTTCCAGAAACTGGCAGTAGGACTGGGAGTTGAGCTTGACTCCATCCTCAACCCGAAAAGGCCCCACAAGCTCATCTTTGATGATACCAGCCCAAACCAGTACTCCACCTCCCTCCACCTTGCTGGCGTCTGAGTCGGACTGGAGCTCTCTGCCCTTTACCAATCCAGCCACGGGCCCATCCACCTGGCCCATCAAGACTCACTCTCATTTCATCAGTCCATAAAACCTTAGAAAAATCAGTCTTGAGATATTTCTTGGCCCAGTCTTGACGTTTCAGCTTATGTGTTTTGTTCAGTGGTGGTCGTTTTCAGCCTTTCTTACATTGGCCATGTCTCTGAGTATTGCACACCTTGTGCTTTTGGGCACTCCAGTGATGTTGCAGCTCTGAAATATGGCCAAACTGGTGGCAAGTGGCATCTTGGCAGCTGCACGCTTGACTTTTCTCAGTTCATGGGCAGTTATTTTGCGCCTTGGTTTTTCCACACGCTTCTTGCGACCCTGTTGACTATTTTGAATGAAACGCTTGATTGTTCGATGATCACGCTTCAGAAGCTTTGCAATTTTAAGAGTGCTGCATCCCTCTGCAAGATATCTCACTATTTTTGACTTTTCTGAGCCTGTCAAGTCCTTCTTTTGACCCATTTTGCCAAAGGAAAGGAAGTTGCCTAATAATTATGCACACCTGATATAGGGTGTTGATGTCATTAGACCACACCCCTTCTCATTACAGAGATGCACATCACCTAATATGCTAAATTGGTAGTAGGCTTTCGAGCCTATACAGCTTGGAGTAAGACAACATGCATAAAGAGGATGATGTGGTCAAAATACTAATTTGCCTAATAATTCTGCACACAGTGTAGAATAGGATGGGAAGATCAGGTTTTCTTACACTTAAACTTTATATAAACTATAATATTTTCACTAGATTGTTTTCTTAACCTTACATGGAAGAAAAGATTCAGACAGAGCATACCATTTTAAACAACTTTCCAATTTAATTACATTTTAAAATGTACTTAAAATGTACTTAATTCTCTTGGTGTCCTTTGATGAAGGAGAAGCAATGCACTACTCGGAGCTAGCTGAACAAGTCCGGTGAGACAATAACAAAAGGCCAATATGTGCATTCACCAATCAGCAGCTAGCTCCCAGTGGTGCATACCTATGTATACTTTTCAACAAAGGATGCCAAGAAAATAAAGCAAATTAAATATTTGAAATAAACTGGAAAGTTGCTTAAAATTGCATGCTTTATCTGAATCAATAAAGCTTAATTCTGACTTACTGTCCCTATAATGATTCAATATTGATGACGATGACTGTAATTTGTTAAAGACTTTTAAAGAGGTTTTGTTACTGAACTAATAATATAAATGCAATTCTAAATGAGCATTAAAGGGACATGAAATTTTTTTCTTTTGTGATTTAGAAAGAGCATGCAATTTTAAACAACTTTTTAATTTACTTATATTATCTAATTTGCTTCAGTCTCTTGATATACTTTGCTGAAAAAAAGCATATCTAGATAGGCTCAGTAGCTGCTGATTGGTTGCTGCACATAGATAAATTGGATTGGTGTTTAAAATTGTATTCTCTACTTGAATCATGAAAAATACATTTGGGGTTTAGTGTCCCTTTAAGATAATCACATGTGCAAAGTAAAAAACTATTTTAAACACTGTGCAAAAACCTTTGCATTTCATTTTTGATTTGAATAGCCCTAATATTTCTATGCATCATTGATTGTCTTTTGCATTGATAACTATTCATAACATCAGCTCTTGGGTTAGAGATTGTTTTGTTTGTTTTGTTTAGTCGATGATCACTGTATCAATGTGTTCATTTTAACAAAACTATTACATGATAGAATTTGAAGAGTTAAAAGAAGCTATCTTTCAATGCCAACAGAACATATAGGGGTACGTTATAATCCTTTCGAAAAGTTTATTTAATGATTTTTCTACAAATTTAACCATTAAAGTCTATGGGGATTTTTGTAGTCAGATCATTTGATAAGTTTTTCTAAAATATTGTGATCGACCCTATAACTTGCTGATTTGTTGCAGGACCTTGTCCCTCTGGGCCACCTGACTTTATTTGCATCTGACCCTTCTTAGTCAAAGTGCTTTAAAATGGCTGAATGTCTCCCATGACAGGTTAAAGGGACAGTATACTATAACATTGTTTTCCCTTAATGTGTTTCCAATTACACATTAGGCATCTCAGCAGAGCTTGCTGAGGTGTGGAGGTTGCCTCTTGTTTTTTGTGGGGCTGTTGCTCTGTTTATATTTAAGTTCTGTCTGAATTTCAAGGGCTATAACGTTTGTGTCTCTTTTTGCATTCATTTTGTGAAAAATTGTTGCTGCAAGATTTATTGTGCTGTTTATTTAAGGATTTTCTAGTTTAAAAAAATAATAATAAAAAAAATAATAAAGTCTGTTTAAAATTTAAAGGGACAGTAAAATATTTTTGTTTCATTAAAATTCTGATTTGAACTTAGAATTTTTTTTTATTGATTAAGGTTTTTTCCTTTGGAATAAGATAGACCAAGAGGCCCTGTAAGCTGTTGCTTGTCCTCTTTATTTAAATACTAATGTTGAGCCTCCTATCCCTTTTTGTTCCTCTTGTATTGAGAGAACATTACATTACAAGGATATACTTTTTGATTCTGAGCCTTCATTGTCTAGGGCGGATGTTGTTCAGTAGTCTCCTGTTCTGGCTAATCTGCAGCTTTCTCCTCATACGTCCTAATCTTCTGCAGTGCCCTGTGTTTCGTCTCAGGTTGTTTTTTCCTTGCAGGATATGGCTACCCATATATCCTCGGCAGTATCTGAGGCTATGGCCTCTATTTAACAAAGTCTGGCGGACCTGATCCGACAGTGCGGATCAGGTCCGCCAGACCTCGCTGAATGCAGAGAGCAATACGCTCTCCGCATTTAACATTGCACCAGCAGCTCACAAGAGCTGCTGGTGCAACGCTGCCCCCTGCAGACTTGCGGCCAATGGGCTGCCAGCAGGGAGGTATCAATCAACCCGATCGTACTCGAGTACGATCGGGTTGATTTCCAGCGATGTCTGTCCGCCTGCTCAGAGCAGGCGGACAGGTTATGGAGCAGCGGTCTTTAGACCGCTGCTTCATAACTGCTGTTTCTGGCGAGTCTGAAGACTCGCCAGAAACACGGGCCGTCAAGCTCCTTTCGGAGCTTGATAGATAGGCCCCTTTGTCTGCTTTTCCTATTTCACAGGGGAAGCACAAGAGAAAGTATAAGGTTTCTGATTCTGTTGCAATTGTGTCTAGTGTTTCTTCTCATAAGTCTGAGGAGGAAGATACTTCAGTAGCATCTGAGGGTGAGATATCGGATTCTGAGTGTAAATTCTTCTTCTGAACCTGAGGTTGTTTCCTTTAGGTTTAAGCTGGAGCACCTCTGTTTGTTACTCAAGGAGCTTTTGGCTACCTTGGATGACTCTAAGGCGTCAGTCATGTTTACTCCTAAGAAATCTAGTAAACTTAATAAGTTTTTTGATGTCCCTTCCTCGGTGGAAGTTTTCCCTATACCAGATCGTGTTTCAGATATTATTGCACAAGAATGGAAGAAGCCTTGGATTCCTTTTTCCCCTTCTCCAATTTTTAGGTGGAGGGAGCAGTTTCCACTCTGACCAAGAGGACAACTATTCCTATTGAGGACAGCTGTTCCTTTAAATATTCTATGGATAAGAAGTTGGAAGCTTTGCTTAAAAATATTTATGTACACCAGGGGTTTCAATGGCAACCGTCTGCATGTATTGCTACGGTTAAAAGTGCGACGGCATATTGGTTTGATGCATTTTCTGATTCTATTCAGCAAGATACTCCTCTTGAAGAAATTCATGATAGAATCAAGGCTTTGAAGTTGGCTAATTCCTTTATTGCAGATGCTTCTCTACAGGTCATCAAGTTGGGAGCTAAAATTTCTGGTTTTGCCATTTTAGCTCGCAGAGCTTTATGGGTAAAATCCTGGTCTGCGGATGTGTCCTCTAAGTCTAAGCATTTGTCTATTCCTTACAAGGGTAAGATTTTGTTTGGGCCAGGTTTGGCTGAGATTATTTCTGATATTACGGAGGGAAGGGGCATTCTCTTCCTCAGGATAAAAGGAATAAACAGAAGGGTCGGCAGAGTCATTTTCGTTCCTTTCATAACTTCTCTGGTAAATCTTCCTCTTCTTCCTCCAAGCAGGAACAGTCCAAGCCATCTTGGAAGTCAAATCAGTCTTGGAATAAGGGGAAGCAGTCCAGAGAGCCTGTTGATGACTCAAAATCAGCATGAAGGGTCTGCCCCCGCTCTGGGAATAGAACTTGTGGTGGGCAGACTCTCTTTCTTTGCTCAAGCTTGGGTTTGAGATGTTCAGGATCCCTGGGTGGTAGATATCATGTCCCAGGGTCCCAAACTGGAGCTTAAGAATTTTCCTCCCAGAGGCAGGTTTCTTCTCTCCAGATAAAAGGAGAGGCGTTCTTACTTTGTGTTCAGAATCTTTCCGACATGGGAGTGATAGTTCCTGTTTCGGTTCAGGAACAGGGTCTGGGTTTTTATTCCAATCTCTTCATCATTCCCAAAAACTTTCAGACCTATTTTAGATCTCAAGAGTGTAAACAAGTTTCTCAGGGTTCCGTCTTTCGAGATGGAAACTATTCGTTGCATTCTTCCTTTGGTTCAGGAAGGTCAGTTCATGACCACAGTGGATCTAAAGGATGCATATCTGCATATTCCCATTCACAGGGATCATCACATGTTCCTAAGATTTGCATTTCTAGACAAACATTTTCAGTTCGTAGCTCTTCCTTTTGGTCTGGCAACAGCTCGCAGAATTTTTTCAAAGGTCCTGGAAGCATTGTTGGTGGTGCTTCAATTGAAGTGTGTTGCAGTGGCACCTTATCTGGACGACATTCTAGTTCAGGCTCCATATTTTCAACTAGCAAACTCCCACATGGAGTTGTTGTTGTCTTTTCTGCGCTCCCACGGTTGGAAGGTGAATTTAGAAAAAAGTTCCTTAATTCCAGCTACAAGAGTGGTATTTTTGGGGACCATTATAGATTCTCTAGAGAATGATTTTTCTGATAGAAGCAAGAAAGTCAAAGATTTTCAATACGTGTCTTGCTCTTCAGTCCCTTCCACGGCCGTCAGTGGCTCAGTGCATGGAGGTTATTGGTCTGATGGTTTCAGTCATGGACATCATTCCGTTTGCTCGGTTCCATCTCAGTCTTCTGCAGTTATGCTTGCCCAGCCAATAGAATGCGAGCTCAATCCTATTGGCTGATTGGATCAGCCAATAGGATAAAAGCTGAATCCTACTGGCTGATTGGAACAGTCAATAGGATTTTTTCCCCTTTAATTCCTATTAGCTGATAGAATTCTATCAGCCAATCAGAATGTAAGGGACGCGATCTTGGATGATGTCACTTAAAGGGAAACTTCATTTTCCAGTGGCGATCGTAAGAAGAGGACACTCTGCGCCGGATGTCTTGAAGATGGACCCGCTCTGCGCCGGATGGATGAAAATAGAAGATGCCGTCTGGATGAAGACTTCTGCCCGCTTGGATGAAGACTCCTGCCGGCTTCGATGAGGACTTCTGCACGCTTGGATGAAGACTTCTGCCCCCTGGATGAGGATGGATGTCCGGTCTTCAAAAACTGTAAGTGGATCGTCGGGGGTAAGTGTTAGGTTTTTTAAAGGGTTTATTGGGTGGGATTTATTTTTAGCTTAGGGTTTAGGCAATGTAAAAGAGCTAAATGCCCTTTTAAGGGCAATGCCCATCCAAATGCCCTTTTAAGGGCAATGGTAAGCTTAGGTTTATTTAGATAAGTTTTTATTTGGGGGGTTTGGTTGGGTGGGTGGTGGGTTTTACTGTTGGTGGGTGTTTTTATTTTTTTTTTACAGGTAAAAGAGCTGATTTCTTTGGGGCAATGCCCTGCAAAAGGCCCTTTTATGGGCCATTGGCAGTTTAGTGTAGGCTAGGTTTTTTTTTTTTTTTTGGGGGGGGCCTTTTTAATTTTTATAGGGCTATTAGATTAGGTGTAATTTTTTTTATTTTTGATCATTTTGTTTTTTGTTTTGTGTAATTTAGTGTTTATTTTTTTGTAATTTAAATAATTGTATTTTATTAATTCAATTTATTTTTATTTTATGTAATGTTAGGTTTTAGTATAAGGCAGGTTAGGTTTTATTTTACAGGTAAGTTTGTATTTATTTTAGCTAGGTAGGTAGTAAATAACTATTTACAAACTATTCTACCTAGTTAAAATAAATACAAACTTACCTGTGAAATAAAAATAAAACCTAAGATAGCTACAATGTAACTATTAGTTATATTGTAGCTAGCTTAGTTTTTTTTTATAGGTAAGTATTTAGTTTTAAATAGGAATTATTTAGGTAATAATTGTAAGTTTAATTTAGATTTATTTTAATTATATTTAAGTTAGGGGGGTTAGGGTTAGATTTAGGCTTAGGGTAATGTTAGGGTTATGCTTAGGGTTAGGGTTACGTTAGGGTTAGGTTTAGGGGTTAATATATTTATTTAGTGTTAGTGATGTTGAAGGCCAGAGGTTTAGGGGTTAATAACTTTAGTATGGTGGCGGCGACATTGGGGGCAGCAGATTAGGGGTTAATAACTGTAATGTAGGTGGTGGCGATGTTAAGGGTGGCAGATTAGGGGTTAATAATTGTATTTAGGTGGCGGTGATATCGGGAGTGGCAGATTATGGGTAAATAGTTTAATTTAGGTGGCGGTGATGTTAGAGGTAGCAGATTAGGGCTTAATAACATTATGTAGGTTGCAGCGATGTCAGGGGCGGCAGATTAGGGGTGTTTAGACGTGGTTTTTATATTAGGGTGTTAGGATTAAACATAACTTTTTCTTTACCCATAGACATCAATGGGGCTGCGTTACGGAGCTTTTCTTTCCGCGATCGCAGGTGTTATGTTTTTTTTTTTGCCGGCTCTCCCCATTGATGTCTATGGGGAAATCGTGCACGAGCACGTCAAAATACTGCTTGTATTTGGGTGTGGTATGGAGCTCAACGCAACCATATCGCCCACGCAAGCTGAGTTTTTCAAACCTGTAATAGCAGCGCTATAGGGAGGTGAAATAACAACGCTTTTGTGGCGCTCGTTAATTTCCCTATAGCGCTCAAAGCTCATAATCTAACTGAATGTATTTTAGTGTCTTGAATGTGCTTCTTACTGCATTGTAGTTTGCTATTGTGCTCATTATAATTCTGAATATTCTTGTGGTTTGGTTGGCAACTAAATAAATAATCTATTCTATTTCCATGGGTATGGCAAATTTTCTCTTAAAAGGGCATACAAATCAAAATGATTTATATCTCTAAATTTCAACTAGTCCTTCCTGGAGTTTGAGCCCTTATAACTTTTTAATGCATTTTTTTTAAAATAATTTTTATCAGACAGTGTTTTTATGAGTGTAACTTTTAAATGCATTTTTTTATGTGTTTTGTACAACTTTTGTGCCTGCCACATTGAATTTGATTACGCTCAAGCAAATGTGTTTGCCTGCCACAGAAATAACATTCGTATTATGAGTTGAACATAAAGAGCTGTAAAATATCCCACAGCGCTCGCGTGCAACAGTTAGCGCTCCACTCGTTATCTAGCGCTAAAGTAGTAATTATTCAGCTCATAAGGCAGTTGTTTTAAAGCTAGAACCAATCTATAGATAGATATAAGTTTAAATAGCTTTAACTTAAAAAAAAATTAATGCAAAAATATTTTCAAGGGGTTTAGCGATCAATTTTACGAGTGTAATGCCCATTTAACTGTAAAAGTGCATGGAATCACCGACTGAAGAATAATTAGTGTTTTTTATACCAATAAAAATTAAAGGACCAGTACATAGGGTAGATTTGCATAATCAACAAATGCATGATAACAATGCAATAGCACCTAGTCTGAACTTTTGAGTAGTAGATTAGTTTCTGACAAATTTCAGTTATGTATATTTCCACTCCTCCTGTATCATGTGACAGCCGTCAGCCAATCACACATGCATATAAGTATATTCTGTGACTTCTTGTACATGCTCAGTAGGAGCTGGTGACTTAAAAAATGTAAATATAAAAGACTGTGCACATTTTGTTAATGGAAGTTAATTGGAAAGTTGTGTAAAATTGTCTGCTCTATCTGAATCATGAAAGTTTAATTTTAACTTGAGTATCCCTTTAATGTATGTAGAGGTTATTACACTTTTATCTAAAAAAAAGTCCTCCCAAAGAAAGAACACTGATTTATGTACTTGCGTTTTATGTGAATGTGCACGGAAAAGATGCACAGAGCAAAACCCAAAGGAGTATAATCTATTAACTTCATGAAAAGCAATGAGCTGGAAGGAACGGAAACCTCAAAGATAACTTCCAACTTAAGTGTCATTATGAACATGATACATTAGGAACAGAGCTTGCTGGAAAACAAATTGTTCTCCCTTGGACTATAAAAAATGTGCTTTTTGTATAATAAAACTGAGTTTATGTTTAATGTGTACTTTAATGACATTTTTATGAGAAGGAAGTTTGCGATGCCTTTCTGGTGACTGGCTTGGCAGATCAATAGTAGTCAACACATATCAACTGTCTGACCTTTATCACACAACCAGCTGCAATTCTTGGAATATCAGTTTTGCAAGTCAATAGTTTTGAATGAGTTTTGCATGTTATAAACACCATATTAAAGGGACATAAAAGTGCTAATGTGTTACAGCATTATATTATTGCACTATTTTTGTTGTTGCATATAACTATGTGTTTAACCTCAGCAAAGAGGTTAAACACATAGGAAAATCTGCATCAGAGTAGAAATTCACTACTGGGATCTGGCTGAACACATCTGGTAAGCCAATGACAAGAAGCATATGTATGTAGCCACCAATAAGAAGCTACCTCTCAGTAATGAATTGCTTCTCCTGAGCCTACCTTTTCAATAAAGGCTACCAAGAGAATGCAGTAAATTTGATAATAGAAGTATTTTTTTTAATTGCATGCTCTGAACCATTAAAGTTTAGTTTTGGCTTTTGTTTACCTTTAAGTAATCTCCCTGTGCTAAAAGAAACAATTCCGTATTTTTAGCTATTTATCTTTCTTTTTTTCTATCATCTATCTATCTATCTATCTATCTATCTATCTATATCTATCTATCTATCTATCTATCTATCTATCTATCTGTCTATCTATCTATCTATCTATCATATATCATCTATCTATCTATCTATCTATCTATCTAGCTATCTATTGTTTGTCTATCTATCTATCTATCTATCTATCTATCTATCTATTGTTTGTCTATCTATCTATCTATCTATCTATCTATCATCTATCTATCTATCTATCTATCTATCTATCTATCTATCTATCTATCTATCTATCTATCGATCATTTGTCTGTCTCTTTCTGAGTCTCTGTCTGTCAGTATGTATATCTATCTGTCCAAACACTAGTGGTGCTACTGCTGTTTTAATTGAAGGCTAACTAAATGCCCCCCCCCCCCCCTTGCACACTTGAAGACAAGAAAATGTCCTTTTTTAAAAAACAAAAAAAACAAACAACCCCTCTCTTTCACTCCCAAACCAGCTGTGTTTTCTCTCCACTATCCTTTTAACATTAATCCATTCTTTCTCCTACGTACAATATAATTAGACACTTTTGTTGAGAGAGTCTATGATACAATAACTACATTTTACGTGCACTATATTTGCATGCTTTTGGGACAAATAAGGCTGTGTATAGCTAAGCTATTGAGTCCTTTTAATTGATTACTCTAACCTCTAGAAGAAAGCTACTTGTTCTTCCCCATCTGTATGGGATGTAAGTTACAACCTGAGTTACACAGCTGAATGCAAAGCTTCTGCTTCTGCTTAGCAAACTCTAATAGTGTGAAAAATAAAAAAAGATACAATTAAAATTAGTACTAACCACAAGGTGGCAGCACAACCACGTTTGTGAAAACGAGACAAACCAGTTTCATGAGAAGTATATTTCTCTAGTTACATTTGCCCACATGCATCTATTCTACAAATAAGTAATACAAATGTAATTATATGGGAGTTTCAAACATAGAAACATAGATATTGATGGCAGATAAGAGCCATAGGCCCAGCAAGTCTGCCTGATATTCCCTAAAAGTATAAACTTATCTAGTTTGTAGGATAGCCTTATGCTTGTCCCAGGCATTCTTAAAGTCCCCCACAATGTTTGTCATTACTACCTATTGTGTAAGTTTATGCCAGGAATCAATCACCCTTTCTGTAAAGTAGTGCATCCTCATATTACTCCTGAATCTACTACCCTTTAGCTTAAGATCATGATCCCATGTTCTTGAATTTTCTTTTTTATGTAAAATACTCACTTGCTCAGCTTTACTAAGCCCTTTAATATACTTGAAAGTTGCTATCATATCACCTCTTTCCCTTCTCTCCTCTAAGTTATACATATTTAGGTCATTAGGTCCTGGTACTTATCATTTTTTTAGACCATGTACCATTTTGGTAGCCCTCCTTTGTACAGATTCCAGTTTATTTATATCTTTCTGAGGATATGGCCTCCAAAACTGCACACAATAATCAAGATGAGGCCTAACTGATGATCTGTAAATTGGCATAAGAACCTTACTATTTCTGCTGCAAATACCTCTACCAATACATCCAATCATTCTGCTGGCCTTACTCGCTGCAATACTTCATTGTTTACTAAATTTTCAATAATTTAAAATAATAATTTCCAAGTCCTGTTGTGACAACATTAGTTGTATAGGTATTATGGGTGTTGTCATAATTCACACTGGGATATAACTATGGATAATAATATGAAACAATAAAGTTTGTTTTAATGCAGTTTAGAAAATGGGTGGACTGTACCATTTGAATCTCTTATTAATGTTGTCTAGTCTGTGTTATGTTGCTGTATTTTTTACCATGAATTAGCAGCATTATTTATCCTTACTCACATACCCAACGCTGCAAAATTACAAATAATGTATACTAATAAAAATAATTGTATATATTGTCTATTGTCGTAGTCTTTAAAGAAAAAAAAAATATTCTGCTTGTTCTTTTACTCTGTATAACTATTCAATGACAAACATTCAGGGCTAGATTACAAGTGGAGCACTAATTTATCATGCACCCGCAAACGGGCAAATTGCAATAAATAACTATCCATTACAAGTGGCTTACAACCAGAACTCTGGTTAATTTTCCAAAAGTGACCCAATTGGTCCCAAAGTAAAGTATATTTTAGTTTTTTATTTTTTAAAAATTTAGCATTTTTTTAAATAAAAAAAGGACACAAAGCATTTTTTAGGAGTTAAAATTGGCGGATGTGGGGTGTTAGAAAAAAAAGGCGCTGAAAAAGTGCCTTTATATTGCGGGTGGGGAACTGCGTGTTCCCTGTAAATATATATGTATATGCTTATATAAATATATATTTATGTTTTTAGATGTGTATATACACATAAAAACTAATAAATATATATTCACATACATATATATTTAAAATGGATGGGAATTGTATTGTGGTAAGTGTGTGTGAGTGGTGTTTTGGCAATATTGTTGCCGGTAAAGGGTGTGACTTTCCAGTACATTTAAAGGGACAGTAAACATGGATATTAATGTTATATAACATTAGCCTAGCGGCACCTGTAAAAAAGAAAAAACATTTAAAAGACTTAACCCCCAAAAACTCGCTGTCAAATCACAGCACGTCCGATCACGCCGTTGAACTAAATGCAGTGTGCTTCCACGATGGATATAGCTGTTTGCTGCTTTACCCAGAGCAGTAGTGCGATGCATTTACTTGATGCAATTTTGAAAGGAACAGACAAGACATTTTTTTAATGCTACATAAATCTGCACATAATGCAGAATCATGTTACATTATTATCTACATTTACTGTCTCTTTAAATTAGGTTGTTTGCAGCATCCAGGCCTCTCTTTTGCTTCTTGCTGACTATCCCTCACTTTTGATGGTGTTTACCTTGGCGGCTTAAGCATTACAGCTTCCTTAGGGTTGCTGCAGGAGTAATGGCTGAGGTAAGGTTGCTCACGTTAGCCTTTGTAAGTCTGTTTAGTTTCTTGTTTAGTTTGGTCTTTGTAAGTCTGTTTAGTTTCATTTTTGGTCTGCCCCTTGACAGCTAGGGGTGTTGAGACCTCATATGGGTTGGAGAACCTTATACTCTCTAGCAGCGGGAGGTCATAACACTGTATACCTGCAGAAATGTGGGTAGATAGATGGTCAGGCTGGTGGGAGGAACGTCCCACTGTAGGTGCGGTACTAAAATACTCCTCCCCACATGCAGGCAGGCCAGAAGAACTGTAAGTGTGCCCTGTGCTGTCACAGTCCCCGATATTTGTATCTTGACTTTTTTATGACTGATGAATTTTTTAGTGACTAATTTGCTGCCAGTCGTGTTAAAACGTTTAGGGCTAGATTAAGAGTGGAACTCAAATGTTTGCGCGCAAGCGTTAAGGGGTTTATCGCGTGGGTTTGCGTTCGTCGGGCTTACCACTGGAATTACGAGTTGAAAGTAAACGCGTTCGCTTGAGGGTATTTAAAATTTTTTGGGTGCTTGACATGCCTTTTTTTGCATGATTTGTTCTGCCAGAGCAGGGACTTGCATTGAACAAAAGAGCTCTTGTGCAATCTTACATTTTGCCAAGTGATGCTACATTAGAAGTGGCGATTGCAGGTGGACAGGTTCTCTGTATGATACATTTTCCTGTTTTTGTTGTGAACTTACATGTTTAAAAAGGGAATGCTTTATGTTAGAACATTACAGAAATGTAATACTTTATACCATATGAAAGTTGTATGCTTTACACTAAAAACATTACAAACATAAACATTACACCTCATCCTGGGGTCGATCCGATAAAAATCGTCGCCCGCAAAAGTCGGCGACGCCAATATTTGCGCGGGTTTGGTATCCTATATACGGCGTAACCTAGAAGTTACGCGCGTATATTTCTGCCGTCGCCCGTAGTTTTTTGGGCCATAGGCAGGTATACCAAACCCGCGCAGTTTGGTATCCAATATACAGCGTAAGGACTTACGTGGCGAAAATGGAGAAATCTTACTCCATTTTCACCTCGCCACAAAAAGCAGCCGTAAGAAGCCTTACGCTGACTATTGGAGCCCCGTAACTCCCTAAACTGGCTGCTAAAATAAACCTAACACCTAACGCATGCGCAATGTCTATCTCCCTGTCAACCGCGATCTGCTAAAATAAACCTAACACCTAATGCATGCGCAATGTTTATCTCCCTGTCAACCGCGATCCCCCGCCGCAATCCATAATAAAGTATTTAACCCCTAAACCGTCGCCATCTACATAAACTAACCCCCTACTGTGAGCCCCTAAAACCGCCACCATCTAACTGATCTATCCCCTAATGTGAACCCCTTACACCGCCGCCATCTATATTAAAAATATTAACCCCTAATTTAATCTACCTTCCCCGCCGCCAGCTATATTATCTATATTAACCCTAAGTATATTATAGTTAATATAGTTATTACATTATATATATTAACTATATTAACCCTAATTATATTAGGGTTAATATAGTTAATATAGTTACTATAGTATTTATATAAACTATATTAACTCTATCTAACCCTAACACCCCTAACTAAATTCTTATTAAATAAATCTAATTCATATTATAAACTAAAATATTCCTATTTAAATCTAAATACTTACCTATAAAATAAACCCTAAGATAGCTACAATGTAATTAATAATTATATTATAGCTATGTTAGGGTTTATATTTATTTTACAGGTAAATAGTTAATTATTTTAACTAGGTATAATAGCTATTAAATAGTTATGAACTATTTAATAGCTACCTAGTTAAAATAATTACCCAATTACCTGTAAAATAAATCCTAACCTAAGTTACAAATACACCTACACTATCAATAAATTAAATAAACTACAAATATCTATCTAAAAATACAATTAAATAAACCTATCGTAAGCCCCCTAATAAAATAATAAAGCCCCCCAAAATATTTTTTTTTTATTTTAAGGTAGAAAAATCTGATTGGCTGATTGAATCAGCCAATCAGATTCAAGTTCAATCCGATTGGCTGATTGGTTCAGCCAATCGGATTGAACTTGAATCTGATTGGCTGATTCAATCAGCCAATCAGATTTTTCTACCTTAATTCCGATTGGCTGATAGAATCCTATCAGCCAATCGGAATTCGGCTGACGCCATCTTGGATGACGTCATTTAAAGGAACCTCATTCGTCGGGAAGTCGTCGTGCCGGAAGGATGCTCCGCGGCGGAGGAGCGAAGTAAGAAGATTGAAGATGCCGATTTGCTTGAAGACGTCGCCGATGGAAGAAGACTCTCTGCCGCTTGCTTCAAGACATCGCCCGGATGGAAGAAGACTCTCTGCCGCTTGCTGGAACACATCGCCTGGATCGGTTCGGCCCGCCTGGGTGAATACAAGGTAGGGAGATCTTCAGGGGGGTAGTGTTATGTTTATTTAAGGGGGATTTGGGTTAGATTAGGGGTATGTGGGTGGTGGGTTATAATGTTGGGGGGTGGTATTGTGTTTTTTTTTGCAGACAAAAGAGCAGTTTTCTTTGGGGCATGCCCCCACAAAAGGCCCTTTTAAGGGCTGGTAAGGTAAAAGAGCTTTGAACTTTTTTTAATTTAGAATAGGGTAGGGAATTTTTTTATTTTGGGGGGCTTTATTATTTTATTAGGGGGCTTAGAATAGGTGTAATTAGCTTAAAAATCTTGTAATCTTTTTTTTATTTTTTGTAATTTAGTGTTTTTTTTTTTTGTAATTTAGTTTAGTTTATTTAATTGTATTTTTAGATAGATATTTGTAGTTTATTTAATTTATTGATAGTGTAGGTGTATTTGTAACTTAGGTTAGGATTTATTTTACAGGTAATTGGGTAATTATTTTAACTAGGTAGCTATTAAATAGTTCATAACTATTTAATAGCTATTATACCTAGTTAAAATAATTAACTATTTACCTGTAAAATAAATATAAACCCTAACATAGCTATAATATAATTATTAATTACATTGTAGCTTTCTTAGGGTTTATTTTATAGGTAAGTATTTAGATTTAAATAGGAATATTTTAATTAATAATATTAATATTAGATTTATTTTAATAAGAGTTTAGTTAGGATGTTAGAGTTAGATAGGGTTATTATACTTAATATATATATAATTATAATAACGATATTAACTATATGAACCCTAATATAATTAGGGTTAATATAGTTAATATATATAATATAATAACTATATTAACTATATTAACCCTAATATAATTAGGGTTAATATAGTTAATATAGCTGGCGGCGGTGTAGGGGGATTAGATTAGGGGTTAATACATTTATTATAGGTGGCCGCGGTGTAGGGGGATTAGATTAGGGGTTAATACATTTATTATAGGTGGCCGCGGTGTAGGGGGATGTAGATTGTAGGCAAAAGAGCAGTTTACTTTGTGACAAAGCCCCGCCAAAAGCCCTTTTAAGGGCTGGCAAAAGAGCTGTTACTTTGGGGCAATGCCACGCAAAAAGCCCTTTTCAGGGCTATTTGTAGGGTTAGACTTAGGTTTAGTGGTAGGGATAGTTTAGTATTTTAGGGGTTAAATAATTTAATATAGATGGCGGCGGGGTAGGGGGATTAGATTAGGGGTTAATAATTTTAAAATAGATAGCGGCGGGGTAGGGGCTCACTTTAGGGGGTAGGTAAGGTAGATGGCGGCGGTGTTAGGGGCACACTTTAGGGGGTTATAGATTTAATATAGCTGGCGGCGGTTTAGGGGTTAATAATTTTATTAGGTTGCGGCGGGCTCCGGGAGCGGCGGTTTAGGGGTTAATACATATTTTATTGTTAGGCTAGTGAGGGGGGATAGCGGATAGAGGGTTAGACGTGTTGGGCTATGTTAGGGAGGCGTGTTAGACAGTGCGGGTGATTTAGACTTTAGTCAGGTTTTGTAGGCGCCGGCAGTTTCTAACGTGCCGCAAGTCACTGGCGACGCCAGAAATTTGTACTTGCGCAGATTTCTGGACATCGCTGGTTTGTCAGACTTACGGCACGTTAGCATCTGACGGCGCCATATATGGGATAGCTCGAGTTGCGAGCTGAAACTGCGGGCGACGCGGGTTCCCTCGCTTGCGCCGCAAACTACGATCTATATCGGATCGCGCCCCCTGTGTGCAAATACAAATATTTTTTTAACAAATGAATAAAAGTAAAAAAAAAAAGTCACAATCTCTGCTGTCAGATACAAAATAAAAAGACATTATCGCTGAGAGCATGTTTGTGTGATGCAGCCCAATTGACACACTTGTGACCCAAACAACAGTAATCACTCAGGCATTATAAAATACAAATAACTGAATGGTTATCTGCTATATCACAGTTTTTACATTTCCAATTGTTGTTTTACTCTGACTATTCAATCATTTTGACACATACTTTATTAAATTGATTCTAAAGTCAATATTAAAGTTTCATGATTCTGATAGAGCATACAGTTATGAGATTTTTCAATTTATTTATATTATGAACTTGTCTTTTTATAAGCACACTTTCTGAGGCACCAGCTACTACTTAGCATTTGCAAGAGTCCAGTGTATAGGTGCTGTGTATGATTCTGTGATTGGTTAATGGTTGTCACATGATACTATGGGGGTATTTATCAAAGTGTCAATCTCAGTGCATTTGCCGGCATCAATACGCTCGCCAGACATCGCTGACGCGGATCCTCATACGATGCCCTTATTTATAAAAAAGAATGTCAAAAACACACGCGTCAAGTACGGCGTGATGAGCATCGGACTGTTGTTAACTAACAGTCATCGATGTCGCGGTTATTTAGGGTTTTTCCCAACTTTATTTATACCATTTCATTACTGTCCATGAACAAGCACATTTCTCTAAAGCAAATCTTTTATTTTTCATCTGTTAATGTCCAAGAAATAGCTACATTTATACCCGTAACCTCAACAAACAATATCTCATAGAAAGTTATTTTTATATTTATTTGTTATGCAAAAAAAAAATCTTATATGATACTTTCACATAAATTAATGTGTATTTGTATTTCTAGAAGTCCTGATATGCTTTTATCTAATTTTTTTTATAAATGATTATTAATGCTAGAATTTGTACATATATCTTTGCACATACTTGTATATATATATATATATATATATATACTGTATATATATATATATATATATATACAGTATATATATATATATATATATATATATACATATATGTGCGTGCGTTATGTTAGAAATCTTTTGCAAACATATTTACATGTCCCTATGTTCCTTTTTTTGTTCTAAACAATGTTGCCTGTCATATCTCTGTATATTTATACCACTATATGTTTATAGTGTAAATGTATTATTATTCTGAGCAGGAATAATAGTGAATATAGCATGTAATCAGGGTATCATATGTATTTATTTACAATCAATGGATATTTTAAGAGCTGGGCCAGTTTTCTCTCTGTACCTGTGTAACCCCTCCTGATTGCAATCAAGTTTTAAAAACCACCCCTACACGGGTGTTATAAAATGGGCTGGCATATATGATGACATTTCTTACTGAAAAAGAAATTCAAGAGAAGGAAGAAAAACACTGAAAATATCATGACAGTAAAGAGGTGATTTCTTTCATGTAATTGGCAAGAGTCCATGAGCTAGTGACTTATGGGATATACATTCCTACCAGGAGGGGCAAAGTTTCCCAAACCTCAAAATGCCTATAAATACACCCCTCACCACACCCACAATTCAGTTTTACAAACTTTGCCTCCCATGGAGGTGGTGAAGTAAGTTTGTGCTAGATTTCTACGTTGATATGCGCTTCGCAGCAGGCTGAAGCCCGGTTTTCCTCTCAGAGTGCAGTGAATGTCAGAGGGATGTGAAGAGAGTATTGCCTATTTGAATACCATGGTCTTCCTCTAGGGGATCTATTTCATAGGTTCTCTGTTATCGGTCGTAGAGATTTCTTCTCCTACCTCCCTTTTCAGATCGACGATATACTCTTATATACCATTACCTCTACTGATTCTCGTTTCAGTACTGGTTTGGCTATCTACTATATGTAGATGAGTGTCTTAGGGTAAGTAAGTCTTATTTTATTTATGACACTCTAAGCTATGGTTGGGCACTTTATATGTAAAGTTCTAAATATATGTTTTAAACTTATATTTGCCATGATTCAGGATAATCAGTGTTCCTTCTTTCAGACTGTCAGTTTCATTTTTTGGAAAAATGCATATGAACTAAATATTTTTTCTTACCTTAAAATTTTCAATTGACTTTTTTCATCTAAATTGCGGGCTGTTAGGCTCGCGGGTGCAGAAAATACTACAATTTATTGCGTCATTTTTGGCGCGAGACTTTTTTGGCGCGAGAATATCGTCATTTCCGGCGTCATAGTTGGCGCCGGAAGTTTTCACGTAGTTGTGTCATTTTTGACGCATGTTTGTTGCAGACATTTTTTTGGCGCCAAAAAATGTGGGCGTCATACTTGGCGCCAGTTTTTTTCACATTATTTCAGTCTCACTTTTTAGTTGCTTCTGGTTTCTAGAGGCTTGTTTTGTTTTGCATTTTTTCCCATTCCTGAAACTGTCATTTAAGGAATTTGATAATTTTTCTTTATATGTTGTTTTTTCTATTACATATTGCAAGATGTCACTACCTGACCCTGGATCAGAATCTACTTCTGGAAAGATGCTGCCTGATGTTGGTTCTACCAAAGCTAAGTGCATTTGTTGTAAACTTTTGGTAACTGTTCCTCCGGCTGTAGTTTGTGTTAGTTGTCATGATAAACTATCTAACGCGGATAATATTTCCATTAGTAATAATCCATTACCTGTTGTTGTTCCTTCAACATCTAATGTTCAGGATGTTCCTGTTAATGTTAAAGAATTTGTTTCTAATTCTATCCGGAAGGCTCTGTCTGTTATTCCTCCTTCTAGTAAACGTAAAAGGTCTTTTAAAACTTCTCATATTTCAGATGAATTTTTAAATGACCGCCATCATTCTGACTTATCTATCTCTGATGAGGATCTATCTGGTTCAGAAGATTCTGCCTCAGATATTGACACTGATAAATCTTCATATTTGTTTAAGATGGAGTTTATTCATTCTTTAATTAAAGAAGGTTGATTGCATTAGATATGTAGTTATTCCAGAAGTTTTTCCAGTTCCTGATGCTATTTCAGAAGTAATTTCTAGGGAATGGAATAGTCTGGGTACTTCATTTACTCCTTCTCCAAGGTTTAAGAAATTGTACCCTTTGCCATCTGATAGATTAGAGTTTTGGGAAAAAATCCCCAAAGTTGATGGGGCTATTTCTACTCTTGCTAAACGTACTACTATTCCTACGGCAGATAGTATTTCTTTTAAGGATCCTTTAGATAGGAAGCTTGAATCCTTCCTAAGGAAGGCTTATTTATGTTCAGGTAGTCTTCTTAGACCTGCTATTTCTTTGGCTGATGTTGCTGCAGCTTCCACCTTCTGGTTGGAGGCTTTAGCGCAACAAGTGTCAGACCATAATGCTTATAGCATTGTTAAACTTCTTCAACATGCTAATAACTTTGTTTGTGATGCCATTTTTTATATCTTTAGGATTGATGTCAGGTATATGTCTTAAGCTTTTTTTTTTTTTTTTTTTTTTTTTTTTAGTTTTATATCATTTTTAATACTTTTGTATACATAGTACACTCAGAAAGATAGTACAGTACTGCAATCAGAAAGGTAATATTTGTTGTTTCAAATAAATATAGACTATTATTTGCATTTTAGCCAGAGAAGATTGTAACTTACAGGCAGGGAAAATAGTACATTTGAATAATGTTATTTATTTATTTTTTTTAAATAATTTTTTATTGAGGTTATAAAACATATAAAACAGGCAATATTATATCACATAATTCCAAACGTATAAAGTAACAAAAAATACTGACATAGACGCGGAGCCCAGATAATATGTCAAATCAGTTATACAAATAATGCCTAAGAAAACAAGTAAAAAATGTGAACCTCATATTTTCTATTAAGGCGTTTCCCCTTATAATGTAATGAGACATTAGATGGAATAATAATATCCCCCTATGATATATAGAGGCCTCTCTTGGACCCCCCGGAGTAAGTTTATGACATACTGGGGGACTTTGGGGAAGAAATAAAATAACAAACTGGGCCACTTTTGGACCCAAAATATAGTGCAAAATGAAAATTAATCAACATTATGTAGCACGAGCTGAGCACGTAGAGCAACTAGCTAACTATAGGGATCTAACAAACAAACTTTTGAGCAGGTGCAAGTAATTTAGTGATAAAGTGATTACAATAGCATATGGAGGGCAACCCGTATATCATAGAAGCTAAATATAGAATGTAAAAGGACAGCTTGCTATAAGTCTGGGTAGTATAGATGTCTTTGGAGCACTATAACTCATTGTATGTGTGGGCCTCTTTTATTCCAGGGTGCAGTAAATATAAATATATAAACTAGTGAGTCTGTTCAGGAGGGCGGGGATGGGAGAGTATAATAAGGCATGCTAACCCAACAGTAGGTAACAGTGTGTAATATTTTAGGGAGAGAAGTTAAGCTCCCCATAGTCAAGTTAAGAAAAGCCTCCTGAAAGCATTTAGAGTCAAGGTATAAGTCAGGCTGTCATTATCCTAGGGTACCTGCCGGGTATACTGTAAAAATAGCGCAGGAGCTTGGTGGACTAGCTTACTACTAATACAGGAACTTAGGGTGCTCTACTAAACATAACCTTAGCATTATATGAACAAATGTGTTAGCATATTAAACTCATACATGGACTAAGTCATACCACTTAGGCTGGGCACAATAATAAAAAAGAAGGGATAAGTATGGCTGGATGATGTAATGGTAGTATCGATGTAAGGACTTCTGTATATCTGAATAAGGACAATAATAGCCTGTGTTGAATACTTATGCCCAAATATAATTCCCTCAAAGTAAGCGTTGAGAGCCTAGCAAAGAGGTTAGGCACCTCGCTGCATATTATTTTGAGAGTTTCTGTCCCACTCTTTTTTAGGTTAGGAAATTCAGATGGATACATTCATGTACAGACAAACCTATTGACTCTGCAGGCACACCAAAAACACATTTTTTTTGTTTACATACAAAGAAACTTAACAAACTGCTATAGAGCAGGGAAGTGTCAATAACATAGGTACATGCATGGTGGGTATAAGCATATGGTTAAACATTAGGAAACAGAAATAATATTGCACCAAGATTCATATCACCTATGAAATATTTTTAGCCTGGGTGCTTGAGCTGCTAAATCCTATAAAAAGTTCAGGTGTCCACAAATAAGAGGCTAAACAGCCATCATGAATAAGCCTGATGGCCCCAGAAAGAGTGACAAACAGTATGTAGCAGAGGTAGGGGTGAGGATAAATAGAGGGTCTTGCCTCATACACTGTTAGAGATGGATGCCTCAACCTATCCCCATTCTGACCTGCGACCAGTCTAATCTCTCCTGGTGGTTCATCCCAGGGAACGCCATATGTAGTGACCCAAGGAAAGGGGGGCCATGTACTAGAGACCAGTGTCCATTTATGCAGCACGGGCTATACATAGAATATTTACCAGTTCCAGTGAGACTCTGAGTGCGGCAACCCTGGCCTGCATACCCAGATGGAGACTGTGTTACCAAGGAAGCGTCCTTTGATATTGGGCCTGGTATCTTACCATTCCGGCCATCCACTGTGCTCCGTAAGTTCCCTCCTGCATGTCTTACCGCTATCAAGAGTGAGCCGCGATCTGTGTCCCTGCGCTGCCTTGGAGGGTGAGTAGAAGCAGGGCCCTGGTCATGCAGGTCTCGTCGCTGAGGAGCCTCGTCTCCCAAGGCATTTGTTATATACCCTTTAGTGGCGACTTGTGTTCCTGCTTGTTTCAGAATTTTGCAGACTTCTGCACTCTTGTCTTCTGTCATGCAGGACTCCCGGCAGGGACCAGGAGGATTTGGGTCCTGTGGCTGCTCCTCAGGTTCTTTGCAGCTGCTATAGTCCGAACGGAAAGCCCTCTCTATAACATTACCAAAGTGAAGCCTGTGTGCTTCTAAGAGCGAGCTCAGCGTAGCAATTAGTTGTGTGCTCTCCATTATTTTCTTTCAAAGTTCTTTTCTGTTGATAAGAGTCCTGAAATAGGACACCATGACCCCGGCAATGGGGGGGGGGGGGGGTATTATGCAGCAGCCCCGGTCCTGAGTTCTATAATCTCCACGAGACCCAGAGTAAAATGGCTTCCAGGCCTGCCAGAGGACTACCACGCAGCCATCTCAGAGAACATAGGCCAAAACAAAGTCAGAATATCAGCTCTTAGAGTATATGTAAACTTGAGTAGTATATAGGGTCAGATATATCCAAATAGTGTAGTATTTTGTAGGTTTAATGTAGATAATCTGCCAAAAGGTTCTCAACCTCACGGAGCTTCACAGAGACATGTCTTGCCGCTTTGAGAGCAGGCTCCGCCCCCCCTATATGTCTTAAGCTTTATGGCTTAAATCTTGGAATGCAGATATGACTTCTAAGTCAACGTTGCTTTCTCTTTCTTTCTAAGGTAATAAATTATTTGGTTCTCAGTTGGATTCAATAATTTCAACTGTTACTGGGGGGAAGGGAGCTTTTTTGCCTCAGGACAAAAAATCTAAAGGTAAATATAGGGCTGCTAATCGTTTTCGTTCCTCTCGTCAGAATAAGGAACAGAAGCCTGACCCTTCCCCTAAAGGAACAGTTTCCATTTGGAAACCTTCTCCAGTCTGGAATAAATCCAAACCTTTTAGAAAGTCAAAACCAGCTCCCAAATCTGCATGAAGGTGCGGCCCTCATTCCAGTACAGCTGGTAGGGGGCAGGTTACGATTTTTCAAAGATGTTTGGATCAATTTGACTCAAAATCTTTGGATTCAGAACATTGTTTCTCAAGGGTACAGAATAGGTTTCAAGGTAAGACCACCTGTGAGAGGATTTTTCCTCTCACGCATTCCAGTAAACCCAGTAAAGCCTCAGGCGTTTCTGAAATGTGTTTCAGACCTGGAGTCAGCTGGGGTAATTGTGCCAGTTCCAGATCTGGAACGGGGTCTGGGGTTTTATTCAAATCTGTTCATTGTACCAAAGAAAGAGAATTCTTTCAGACCAGTTCTCGATCTAAAAATATTGAATCGTTATGTAAGGATACCAACATTCAAAATGGTGACTATAAGGACTATTCTGCCTTTTGTTCAGCAAGGGCATTATATGTCTAAAATTGACTTACAGGATGCATATCTTCATATTCCAATTCATCCAGACCACTATCAGTTCCTGAGATTCTCTGTTCTAGACAAGCATTACCAGTTTTTTGTTCTTCCTTTTGGCCTAGCAACAACTCCAAGGATCTTTTTAAAGGTTCTCGGTGCTCTTCTCTCTGTAATCAGAGAACAGGGTATTGCAGTATTTCCTTATTTGGATGATATCTTGGTACTTGCTCAGTCTTTACATTCTGCAGAATCTCATACGAATCAACTTGTGTTGTTTCTTCAAAGACATGGCTGGAGGATCAATTTACCAAAGAGTTCCTTGATTCCTCAGACAAGGGTAACCTTTTTGGGTTTCCAAATAGATTCAGTGTCCATGACTTTGTCTCTAACAGAAAAGAGACGTCTGAAATTGATTTGAGCCCGTCAAACCTTCAGTCTCAATCATTCCCTTCGGTAGCTTTGTGCATGGAAATTCTAGGTCTCATGACTGCTGCATCGGACGCGATCCCCTTTGCTCGTTTTCACATGAGACCTCTCCAGCTTTGTATGCTGAACCAATGGTGCAGGGATTATACAAAGATATCACAATTAATATCCTTAAAGCCCAATGTTCGATCTTCTCTGACTTGGTGGTTGGATCACCATCGTTTCAAGGGGCCTCTTTTGTTCGTCCAACCTGGACTGTGATCTCAACAGATGCGAGTCTTTCAGATTGGGGAGCTGTATGGGATCTCTGACAGTGCAGGGGGTTTGGGAATCTCAGGAGGCGAGATTACCAATCAACATTTTGGAACTCAGTTCTGGCCTCTTCTGAAGAGAGAATCGTTTATTTGTTTTCAGACAGACAATGTCACAACCGTGGCGTATGTCAATCCTCAAGGTGGAACTCACAGTCCTCAGGCTATGAAAGAAGTATCTCGGATACTTGTATGGGCGGAATTCAGATCCTGTCTAATCTCTGCGGTTCACATTCCAGGTATAGACAATTGGGAAGCGGATTATCTCTTCACCCAGAGGTATTTCTTCAGATTGTTCAAGTCTGGGGACTTCCAGAAATAGATCTGATGGCTTCTCATCTAAACAAGAAACTTCCCAGGTATCTGTCCAGATCAAGGGATCCTCAGGCGGAAGCGGTGGATGAGTTGTCTCTTCCCTGGAATTATCAACCTGCTTATATCTTTCCGCCTCTAGTTCTTCTTCCAAAAGTGATTTCCAAAATCCTAATGGAGCGTTCGTTTGTACTGCTGGTGGCTCCAGCATGGCCACACAGGTTTTGGTATGCGGATCTCATTCGGATGGCCAGTTGCCAACCTTGGACACTTCTGTTAAGGCCAGACCTTCTATCTCAAGGCCCATTTTTCCATCAGGATCTCAAATCATTAAATTTGAAGGTATGGAGATTGAACGCTTGATACTTAGTCATAGAGGTTTCTCTGACTCAGTGATTAATACTATGTTACAGGCTCGTAAATCTGTGTCTAGAAAGATTTATTACCGAGTTTGGAAGACTTACATTTCTTGGTGTTCTCATAAATTCTCTTGGCATTCTTTTAGAATTCCTAGAATTTTACAGTTTCTTCAGGATGGTTTGGATAAGGGTTTGTCTGCAAGTTCTTTGAAAGGACAAATATCTGCTCTTTCTGTTCTTTTTCACAGAAAGATTGCTAATCATCCTGATATTCATTGTTTTGTACAGGCTTTGGTTCGTATCAAGCCTGTCATTAAGTCAATCTCTCCTCCTTGGAGTCTAAATTTGGTTCTGAGGGCTTTACAGGCTCCTCCGTTTGAGCCTATGCATTCTCTGGACATTAAATGACTTTCTTAGAAAGTTTTGTTCCTTTTGGCCATCTCTTCTGCTAGAAGAGTTTCTGAGTTATCTGCTCTTTCTTGTGATTCTCCTTTTCTGATTTTTCATCAGGATAAGGCAGTGTTGCGGACTTCATTTAAATTTTTACCTAAAGTTGTGAATTCTAACAACATTAGTAGAGAAATTATTGTCCCTTCATTGTGTCCTAATCCTAAGAATTCTCTGGAGAGATCTTTACATTCTTTGGGTGTAGTAAGAGCTTTGAAATATTATGTTGAAGCTACTAAAGATTTCAGAAAGACTTCTAGTCTATTTATTATCTTTTCTGGTTCTAGGAAAGGTCAGAAGGCTTCTGCCATTTCTTTGGCATCTTGGTTAAAGTCTTTGATTCATCATGCTTATGTGGAGTCAGGTAAATCCCCGCCTCAAAGGATTACGGCTCATTCTACTAGGTCAGTTTCTACTTCCTGGGCTTTTAGGAATTAAGCTTCTGTTGATCAGATTTGCAAAGTAGCAACTTGGTCTTCTTTGCATACTTTTACTAAATTCTACCATTTTGATGTTTTTTCTTCTTCAGAAGCAGTTTTTAGTAGAAAAGTACTTCAGACAGCTGTTTCACTTTGATTCTTCTGCTTATAATTTCAGTTTTTTTCATTATGAGATTAAAACTTTTTGATTTGGGTTGTGGATTATTTTTCAGCGGAATTGGCTGTCTTTATTTTATCCCTCCCTCTCTAGTGACTCTTGCATGGAAGTTCCACATCTTGGGTATCTGCTATCCCATACGTCACTAGCTCATGGACTCTTGCCAATTACATGAAAGAAAACATAATTTATGTAAGAACTTACCTGATAAATTCATTTATTTCATATTGGCAAGAGTCCATGAGGCCCACCCTTTTTGTGGTGGTTATGAATTTTTTGTATAAAGCACAATTATTCCAATTCCTTGTTTGATGCTTTCGCTCCTTTTTTATCACCCCACTTCTTGGCTATTCATTAAACTGAATTGTGGGTGTGGTGAGGGGTGTATTTATAGGCATTTTGAGGTTTGGGAAACTTTGCCCCTCCTGGTAGGAATGTATATCCCATACGTCACTAGCTCATGGACTCTTGCCAATATGAAAGAAATGAATTTATTAGGTAAGTTCTTACATAAATTATGTTTTTAATTTCTACTGTATCTGAATCATGACAGTTTAATGTTAGGTAAACTATCCCTTTGAACTATCATCTTAAGATTATATTGAATCAAACATCAATTCGAATTTTAAAATCATTGTCTAAAATATTACTCTGTGTGTCCTAATGTCAGCATCAATGTTTATCTTTAATACTAAATTCAAATATACATACTTTCAAAGTATAATACACAATGTAACAAATGGCACTTACAAGCTCTGATAAGTGATCAATGACACAAGTATCGAGCAATTTGATTAGTTAGTGATAGTTTAAAATGTGTATTTGAATCAGATTGGCTGATGTCATAAATCATGTGATTATGCATATTCCAATCAAAAGTGGTTGAAAAATTCCCTAGTGTGTGGGTTGTTTAGGAGTTGTTTAGTGCAAAAGTCAGATTATTTCCCTGTAGCGGATGTTAGTCCTTAGGAGCCTCGACAAGCTCGGAGCTTGTTGAAACTCCTAAGGACTAACATCCGCTACAGGGAAATAATCGGACTTTTGCACTTTCGAGTTTCTAAAGAATATTCACTGGAAGTGAACCGGGACTGCTCGATTTCTTCCCCTACAGTGGGATACAGGCTTGTGTATTTTAACTATCTTGTGAGTGTTTTTAACCGCTGTATGTGTAATAAATGTGAAAATGTCTACCTTGATTTGGATGTGCGCTCTGTTCTTTTTGCTATAGGATCTTCAAGTTGAGAGAGGTGTGTGACATATCTCTGGAAGCAGCTGCAACCCACGGATTGGATTTGTGACAATTTCGGACAAACTGACCTCTTATTGATCCTTTGTTCATCTACTCCATAAAACTGGATGTGTTATAAGAAGTATTTATTGTTTGTTGTTAACAATTTTATTATTTTTTTTTTAATTATTATTTTTTGTGATTTTATTATTGTATGTATATTTGGTTAAAATTTCTGCCACACCCCTTCCTCTTCTAGTTGCGCTGCCAATACTGTGGTTGGAGTTTATAATCGATAAGTAGTAATGTATTTTTCATTTTTATCCCTAATGTGGAGCAATAATATTGTTTGATTTAGAAAAGGTATACAATTTTAATACATTTTCTAATTTACTTTTATTATGTAATATACTTCATTCTCTTGCAACATCGAACATAAGCTTTCTGTGTTTTTAGACTCCCATTGATTTCTATGGCATCCATGGCCTCAAGGGTGGTGGATTGAAATCTAGGTATGCTGCGTCGGAATAGACGCAAGCGTACCTGTTAAATGTTTGATAAATTGGGAAAATGGTCAAATAGAGTCGAATGTGAATTTGAAACATCTGTAATGACGCAAGCATCGATCTGCGTTGGATTGAGATCGCAGGAGCGTATATTTCGCCACACAGTTCAACATTTGACGATCTTGACGCTTTGATAACTACGGCGGATCAATCTCGTGAAAAATACGACACAGGATTCAAGTGTATTTTCAGTTGATGCTTTGATAAATTTCCCTCTATGGGCCGGCAAGTAAGTGCTATTGCATTGTCTTTTTACTATGCACTTGCTGATTATGCAATGCTACTATATTAAATGGTCCAATTATTGTAAGATCTGCAGATGTTTACCTCTATTAAGGAGACATTTTTTTTTTTTCGTGATCACATGGAACCTAAGTGCAAAACACATGCTTTTACATTTATTACAGGGAATATCAATGAATCACAATGAATTTATGACAGGTGTGGTAAACACTGCTGCTCCCACCTAAGAAAATTGCAGTCTACTTTTATTGTAATGTATTCCTTATCATCCTTGTAAACTAGTAAAATACCTGCTCACACACACAAAGATGAGATGGTGAAAAGTAACATAGATAGACAGAAAGAAAGAAAGAAATAGAAGAAAGATAGATAGATGATAGATAGATAGCTATACATAGGTCAATATAGATACATATATACAGATAGATAGATAGATTGATAGATAGATAGCTATACATAGGTAGATATAGATACATATAGATAGAATATATATATAGATAGATAGATAGATAGATAGACAGATAGATGATAGAGAAATAGATATATAGATAGATAGATAGATAGATAGATAGATAGATAGATAGAATATAGATCTAGGTTGATAGAATATAGATAGATAGATGACAGATATAGATAGATGATAGATAGATAGATAGAAATAAATAAATAAATAACAAATAGATAGATAGAAGATAAAAGATAGATCTAGATTGATAGCTAGAAGATAGATAAAATATAGATAGATAGATAGATAGATAAATGAAAGGTATAGATAGATGACAGATAGAGATAAATTATAGATAGATAGATAGATAGATAGATAGATAGATAGATAGATAGATAGAAATAGAACAGAGAGATAGATAGATCTAGGTTGATAGAAGATAGATAGAATATAGATAGATAGATGGCAGATAGATAGTTAGATAGATGACAGATAGAGATAGATGACAGATAGAGATAGAGGATAGATAGATAGAGATAGATAATATATAGATAATATATAGATAGTTATACGTAATATAAATATAGATAGATATAGGTAGATAGATAGAAAGATAGATGGATAGAGGGATGACCACATAAGTAAATTGTTTCAGTAAATAAAAATAAATGCTTTCCTTATTTCATTAGGTACAAAGCAAATCCAGCTAGACGACTCCTGTAGAAAAGAATGGGGGATAATAAGCACCAATATCATAGTTTAACCCCTTTGTGCCGCTAAAATAGTATTCATATTAGAACGATGTTCCGATGTAAACACTATTAGTAAAAATGAAATCACGCGATCGTTGATGTGATCACAGGATTTCAAGGCTGGGATCAGATCATGGGGGACTACTTAAGCTGCTAGGTATGCCCCACAGGCCAATCCTTGCCTACGTCAAAGGGGAAAGCTGTAGGACTCTGTATATAGTAGGACATTCCATGCTGTCCTAACGACATTAAAGCCCTGCGCTGGAACATCCTAACAGCATGAAGGGGTTAAATATATTTTAAATGTTATTTACAAAACATATGAAAATACTGCAAATAGCTAAGATCACTCATACATTACATTTTAAAATGGTCATATTTTAATATGGATGTATAATATTAAAGGAACACTGAACCCAATTTTTTTCTTTTGTGATTCAATTTTAAGCAACTTTCTAATTTACTCCTATTATCAATTTTTCTTCGTTCTCTTGCTATCTTTATTTGAAAAAAAAGCCATCTAAGCTTTTTCGGGTTAAGAACTCTGGACAGCACTTTTTGATTGGTGGATGAATTTTTTCCACCAATGAGCAAGGACAACCCAGGTTGTTCACCAAAAATGGGCCGGCATCTAAACTTAGATTCTTGCATTTCAAATAAAGATACCAAGAGAATAAAGAAAATTTGATAATAGAAGTAAATTAGAAAGTTGCTTAAAATGTCATGCTCTATCTGAATCACAAAAGAAAAAATTTGGGTTCAGTGTCCCTTTAAACATATGAAATTAAATCAGCTATAATACATTTGTTACACTATATTTTGTTTACATACACACACACACATATTTAGGGACACGCAACCTATACACACACATACTTTATATGTTATTTTTTCAGTGTAATAATATATTTAACACATTGTAGCAAAATATAGACAAGTATAGCTGAAATATAAACGTATACAGTATGTACATAATGTAAAAATAATCTGGTGAAATTGTGACCTGTAATTATGAAAGTACATATAAATTGAGCCTTAGATATAATTATGGTAAATAACACCCTTGGAAAAACCTGGAAATGCTTTACTGCAAATATAGCATAAGGGTTTGGAACTATGCCTGGACTCCCCCTGTTTAAGCATTAGAATATGTAAAATGACATGGCTCCTAGTAAAAAAACACCTTCTATGAAACAGATATTGAGATATTGGGCGTAAAATACAAAAAGAGAATTGAGTAATGTCTGGATATGTATAGATATGGCTGCCACAAGCATGAAAAAGCCATACTATACAGACGCTGTGTGGTAATTTAATTTTAAACGGATGATCGTTTAAAGGGATAGAAGGGTCAAAATTGAAAAGTGTTTCGGGTGCATTTCAATTGTAAATACAATTTTCCAATATACTTCCTTTAGCCAAAATGCTTCTAGTAAAATGTATTACTGTTTTTGAGTGACATATGCACATACAGGCCCCTATTTATGAAAGTCTGGCGGACCTGATCGGACAGTGCGGATCAGGTCCGCCAGACCTCGCTGAATACGGCGAGCAATACGCTCGCCGTATTCAGCATTGCACCAGCAGCTCCCCTGCAGACTCGCGGCCAATGGGCCGCCAGCAGGGAGGTGTCAATCAACCCGATCGTACCCCGCTGCTTCATAACTGCTGTTTCCTGCAGGCTCGCCAGAAATACAGGGCATCAAGCTCCATATGGAGCTTGATAAATATGCTCCATTGTATGCTGTGATGGCTCGTGCACAAATATTCAATCTCAGAGATAACTCTCTGAGCAGGCATGGTGTTTGAATATTTGTGCATGGGTCCTCACAGGATATGTGCATATTGCGCTGAAAAACACTAATAACTTTTACTAGAAGCATTTTTGCTAATGGAAGTAAAATGCACAAATGCTTCTATTTCAAATTGAAATTCACCCATGTATGTTTCAATTTTGACATTAAAGTCATAGCATTTAGAAGCACTTATGTACTGAACTGCAAGAGACCTATATAAAAAATAAGGGCTTGATGATTACTATCTATCATTTGATGAGATGCATGTTAATGGCTGCAGAAACCATCATATTGCTTATCAGAAACACTTTTTGATTTAACGGTCTGTGGGAAGAATAGCCCTATATAAATCATGAACCAGTCCTGTTTGTTCTGTTCTCAGTCCAAATTCTCAATAATTATGAATGCATTTTCAGGGCCATTTTCCACTTATCAAATTCCACAGCTAAAAGTCTTAATAAACCCTTATACAACTATTTCAACTTATTAACAGAGATGTATTCATATGCAATCAAAGGAGGACTGACAACTTTTACCCCAGAGGGCAAGTACAACACAAGAGTCCAAGATATATGAACCTTGGGCCCCATCCCTTTGAAATTTTATTATTTTATAATAGATAAATGGATATAAATACATACACAGATACATACCCAGCCTTCATGCATTTCATGTAGCTGAATGCTTTAGCTCTCCTAGTCCTACAACCTCACTGCATACTTGAGTTCAACACTAGGATGCAGGGAATAGTAGTTCCCAAGTGTAGGTCAGTCAGAGCATGGGGCTATGTCTACGTTTTTCACAACCATATGGAAATGGGAGAATGCTTGGCGAGGCATTGAAGCCACAGTGGTGCTGGTGAAAACTCTGTGTCATCCCTGATTTCATTAGGCGATTGTCATCCTGCTCCCTGGCCCAGTCCCCCCTAGCTGTAATATTGGTATTGCACATTTGCGAAACACAATAACGCTGGGGAGGACTGGGAACTTTTGGTCCATGGGGCCAAAAAAAGAAAGAAAGCAAACCCAAGTCTCTGGCCAAGTCCATCACTGCTAACATTACACCTGCCATATTGGATGATATTATGAAGCAACATTATCAAACAGATACAAACACTACCTTCTCAATTAATTAAAGTTAAAAAATAAATAATAAGTACTTTGACTCTAATAAATCACTGTGTAGTATGCAGTTGGTTAAGTCAATTTGGTGCATTTTGCATGCTAAAGTTACAGAATTTGACTTTTGGGATCCAGCACTCTCTGATTTTTCACAGCTCCCAGGGTGCACTTCAACCAGCTACACATAAAATTACTTTATTACTGAGCATAGTGTATGTTGGCTGTTATTTATTTTGAAGGGGTTAAATATCACGGTTCTATAGCCCAACACCTCCTTCAGCAATACCTGTGCTATTACAGGGCCAAAAAATCCTTAAGGACACGCAACATACAGGTTATGTTGTGTCGTTATGGGGGGGTAATTCAATACCGGAGAGTGCCTTATTTCTGGGATATATATATATATATATATATATATATATATATATATATATGTACCAGAAGATCTGCACTCACTGGTCATTAGTAAAATCTAGTGAAAGTTAGATCTCAACATGGTGGCACCCATTACTATTGGTATGCTTAGAAAATGTATTTAGTGTTTATGAGCATACTCGATAGAATAACGTATATAGCAATATATTTTTATAGAAAAAAAAAACCAAGGAGAAACTTTAGTATAAATTATATAGTTTGCCTGATTGTGAAGATTTTTACCTTGTATAATATCTACCATTTAGTTGCTCTTGCAAACTACATTAAGAGCGTATAATCATTTTTGCTGGAATGCAAAGGTAATACTTGCAATTATGCCTGTGGCAGTACTGTAAATATGCCAGTAACAGTTCTTAGAAAAAAAAAAGATAACATTTTTTTAAAGGCTAATCACCAACTTGATTGTGATGTACTAATTTCTGAATGAACTCAGCTTGACCTAGCAGAACTATCTTGCAGTTCTTGCAATTTTATTTGGTGCACTACATTTTTAACATAACCAATTTCAAATATACAAAATAAATAATTTTCTTATTCATTGCAAGGAATACTAATATCATGCATTCTAATTATTTGTATTAATTATTTTTTTGGTTGGGGAGTGTGAAACAGGACAAATGTTGTGAGGTATTTGTTACAACACAATTACAAGGCAGTAGCGCAGACAGGATCATTCATTGTAAACAAGATTGTTGATGGGTTTTTTTCTTCTTCAAATAAGGGGTCTTACATCCTTATTTGTATTATTATGAGAGATGGGCTAACCCATCCCCTTTGATTTTGTACCATATGCATTTGTTTCTCTCAGGTGATCACCTGGGTATGTGACCCCTTTTTTTTTTATAAGAGGGGGCACTGATTTATTTTACTGCTTGGATATAGGTACTTTCAATAACCCAGATCATACTAAAATATTTTTATTTATGTGAATAATTTTATCATATAGTGTTTATATGAATGTAACTGTAATTTTAAATATATTTTTTTAATTTATATTTTATTGAGGTTCAATTTAAGGCATACAAACATTATATGTCATTAAGGTCCATACAGAGGAATTGTTTACAGATATACAACGAATATAAGTCAAACATAATATACTTGTCATGTTTATATGATCATTTTCAGGAATATGAATATACTTAACTCTTTCCAGTTAAACTATATGTCTTTCTACATCATATATGAGGCCACTTTTGGACCTCCTATTACTATAAAGTATGCAAAGTTACAGAAGGCAGTCATGAACAATATGAGACCCCTCTTTGGTCTCAAATGTTGAACCCCATTTTTCTTTTTTTATTGTGTTGCACATATAACTTCCCCGTAAAACAATCGAGGCCACTCTTAGACCTCACTTATCACATTGGAATTGTATAAGGGGTGGAATATAGTTTCTATATCAAGTATCAGATATATAGGGCCACTCTTTGACTCTTGACAAGTATCTATATACATCTAATTTTTCTAGGGGAATAGGGGAGATATTTATATAACGAAATCAGCATATTGTGGTAAGATCATAGTATTTCCAGGTGATTTAATATGAGTAAATAAAATCATGTATCAAAACCCTTGTGGATTAGTCTGTTGATTGCTTTTAGAGAGCACACCCTACATAGGTACTAGGGGGCCTTTTCCATGACGTGTATGGGTAAATTAGGGGTAATATAGGATCAGTTACTGTTAATTTATTTCCATAACAACTGGACTGGGGAAGTGGTTATTTTCACAGTTGTACATATTCACTGCGAGATATTGAATTACCAGGGAAATCGGCGTTAGTCATGTGCTTCTATGATAAAACTCGTAAAGAGAAGATTCAGGGTCAAAGGATATTCAAAGGATGCCTTTTCCTATGCTTACCCATTAAGCAGTATTGGAGGGGCGAGGTTGATGGGAAAGTAATATATTGGGTGGAGGAGGTATCTCAGGCAGCAAAGCCTCTCATAGGCCTTAATGGACAATGTCCTTTAACGTTGGCTTCTTGCAAGTTATGGAAGGTGTCATTAGCTATGTAACTATCAGAGAGATTCCTGGAAGTGGGTGCTGGGTTTAGGTATAATATTAACCAACAATGTGGGTATATTTATCTCATAGGATAATTAGTCTATGTCTAACCCCAAGTGTGTAATCCTCAGATCTTAAATAAGACTACTTACATATAAAAAAAAATGTATGCTGTCTTTAGGGAATAATAACTTATTTTGGAACTATTATCCCTGCTGCAATAAATACATTAGACAAGTGATTACTATTTTGAAAACTTCCACAGCTGTATTTGTGAATAGTGATATTCCAAACAAGCATATATCATTTTTATTTTTTATTTATTTATATTTTTTTTAGCATAAAAACATTGATTTAAAAATAGACAACCCCCCAAAAAAAAACTCTAATTGTTTTTTAGATGCAACAAATAAACATTCTTTAGTGTCAATTTAAATGTGTTTCTTTATATACCTTTTAAGTATGTAGCAGTTTAACTGACCTTTCTACATGCTACAGACTGATTGCTCAACTACAGTACAGTACCTAATTTATATTTGGCCTCTGACTGGCAACAGCAAAGGAAACCAAGTAAAAATACTCAAGAGGATTATCAGTGGCTAAACCTGTGGACTGAAAAGGGTTTTAAAAACCTGCAATGCACACATCGGGGCCGATTTATCAATGTCTGTCCAACTATCATGCTCGACAGACATCATTGAATGTCGACAGCATACGCTGTTGGTATTTAACATTGCACAAGCAGTTCACCAGAACTGCTTATGCAATGCCGCCTCTGCAGATTCACGGATAATCGGCCACTAGCAGGGTGGGTCAATCAGCCAATCGTATAGGATCGGGCGGATTGCAGACCACAGCCTCAGAGGCAGTGTATTTATAGTTATGGAGCTGCGGTCTTTAGACCACTGCTTCATAACTGCTGTTTCCAGTGAGCCTGAAGGCTCGAGCAGAAACAGGGGCAATGCATCAAGCTCAATTCATGGCTTGATAATTCTGCCCCAGAATCTTCATACACCACATACTGTACCTGGGAAAAAGGAACAGAAGATACTCCCCTGCATATGAAAAGACCCATACTGAGACATCAGCATTCATCTAAAGCTTTGGGCTTGGTTAAGAGTCTGAAAATCAGCACAATGTTATTTAAAAATAAGCAAAACTATACATTTTACAAAAACATTCCCAGATGGGGTATATAAATGGATCATCTATAAAACAGTTATGCAAAGAAAAATCTAGTGTACAATGTCCCTTTAATGACAGAACTGTCCCTGTTTGGTCTTAGCTATTTGTGCAAACCATACAAAGAAAACCTCTTGCATTGATGATTTTTTACTGTAATAACTTCCAACAATTATTTTTTAAAGGGATATTACACAGGACAAAAATACAAGATATAATTATGTACAAAAATTAACCTGAGACAAAAGACGGATGTATTTTTTAGAACCGGCATGTTGTAACCTATGTTTCTCCTTATCACTCTCTTTAGCTGAGGGCAATTAGGGGCAGATATAAAACAGACATTAATGGAAATGCAAGGCCCTAAACCAGTGATGGCTAACATTGGCAACCCATATGTTTTGAAAGTACAGTTAGTACAGTTCTGATGATGCTTAGACAATCTGCAGTCTACTTGAGCAACATGGGAAATGTAGTTCCATCACTGCCCTAGACCATAATGAAATTAAGGGTTAAGGCCCTTACTGAGTGTAAGTGGCTGTGTGGCAATTGTGTTGCAAGTGTGTGGGGTAACCTACTCACCAGTATATGAAAAAGAGTCACATAGGCCATGTCCCTTTCTTGATTCCTGGACCAAAGATATTTTCCAACCCTCAATACCTACATGGAGGTTGGCACCATAGGTTTGCTTCCACTAGCTTTGCTTAGCAGTTTGGCTACCACAGGGTTAGTCGACAAATTATTGAGCAAGAAATTCAGAGAATGGTAAGAGAACGGGACAATCCTCTACATAACTCTAAACAAAAGAAAGCAGCAGGAAGAAAGTTAGGGGTAGATTTATCATACCCCGGGCGGACATGATTCGCTATAGCTGTCGGCATTTAACATTGCATTCTGGTTAACTGCTTGTGCAATGCCGCCCCCTGCAGATTGGCGGCCAATCTGCCGCTAGCAGGGGGTGTCAATCAACCCAATCGTATTTGATCGGGTGGATTGATGACCGCATCCTCAGACCGCTGCTTCTTAACTCCTGTTTCCTGAAGGTTCGTGCAGAAACAGTTACATTGGGGCCGATACGGGGGTTGGTAAATCGGCCCCTTAATGTTTACATCTCAATATAAGAGATATAATGTGAGAACATTTCTAAAATCATTAAAATAAATTGGTCTATTTTGAGAGATTGTAACAGAGACATTTTAGCTTTCCAACAGACACCTATGTTTGCATACAGGAGGGTGAGAAACTTAAAGGAACATTCCAGTCAAAATGTAAATGCACATAGATGAATTCCATATTTGAATAGAAACATATTTGCAATATACTTGTTTGGGCAAAAATGCTTCTAGTAAAAGCTATCACTGTGTTAGTGTTAGCATTTTTCTCTGCATGTGCATGTGAAGCATAGTTAGATATTGTCACTGCACCCACATATTAAATACTGCAGCTGCTCAGATCATTAGTGGGGCTTTTGTAGCATGTCAGAAATTAACAAATGAGGTCATTACCAGATGGTACAAGCACCTTAGGCTCTCTGAGCAAGTGCTGTGTTTAAAATGCTGGTGCACGGTGCATACTTAAATACACTTTTGAAACAGCTATTGCTTTTATTAGAAGCATTTTGCTAATGCATGTATTTTACAAAATTGCTTCTGTTCAATACCGAAATGCACACGTGTGGTTTCCAATTTTGGTTGGAATATCCCTTTAAAGGACCAGGTGGTAAAAAGTGACATAGGCCCAGAGAAAATTCAAAGTCAGAGATTCATTACCCAGAGGTCCTTTGGTTCCTACTCCTGCCTGGGATGCTCCAACTGTCATTGCATGATTAAAGGTAAAGAATTTACTCTCCCCAGGACAGGCAAAAAATTAGCAACAAAGGGATTTTACACGTGAGACTGCTTATGTTATCTATCTCAATAAATGCCCCTGTTTGTTAATCTATATAGGGGAGTCCACCAGAAAAGCTAGTAGGGAACACATTATCCAACATAAATCAAATAATATATGTGGTAATATTAAAGCCCCAGTAGCTTGTCATTTTTTGAAAGCAGGCCACAATATTAGCCAGATGAGATGGCAGATCATAGATCATGTGGATACATTAAGAGGTGGGGGTGATAGAGAGAGAATTATTAAACAAAAACAAACATATTGGATCTATCATTTGGATAGTGTGCACCCCAACGGTCTCAACAGAGGGATAGGCTACTCAGTATTTATGTAATCTCTTTAGATCACTATAACTATATGTTTTTATGTGGTCTTGCTGTCAAGCTTTACATTCACTTAGGATTATTTTTATTTTTCTACTATTGAATATTTGTCTACCAGCAGATGTATATATATATATGGGAAATTAAGATTTTTGTATAGGACTATATGGAATATGGTTAAAGGGACGTAATACTCATATGCTAAATCACTTGAAACTGATGCAGCATAACTGTAAAAAGCTGACAGGAAAATATCTCTTGAACATCTCTATGTAAAAAAAGAAGATATATCTCCTCAGCTTAGCAGAGTTAGTTCTGTGTAAAACGTTATTTTTCAGTTCAAAGAAATAAACTGCAGCCAATCAGTATCAACACTGCTGAGGTCATGAACTCTTTTACTGTGATCTCATGAGATTTCACTTAACTCTTGTGAGATTTCATAGTAAACTTCCTTAAACAGAATAGGGAAATTACAGGAGTGTGCATGAAGCTCAGTCCCTTGAATGTCCTGGGACAGGATTTGCTGCTTAAAGTCCTTTGCAATGGGGTTTGAATACTTAGGACATTTTGAGGTAAAATATCTTCCTTTTTTACATAGAGATGCTCAGGTGATATTTTATAGTCAGCTTTTAACAGCTATGCTGCATCACTTTCAAGTGTTTCAACATTTGGGTATCATGGCCCTTTAATTTATTTTTAAATTGTGCAACAAATGTAATATTGAGCTTTAGCCACTAGATGGCATTCTGTGTTAACATGTGTGTTTTAGTAACACCTGTATTAAATTATTGATGAGTCAGCCTATAAAAGGCAGGTGAGAGAACACCTGTGTCATTTGCATGATTAAGGCCTATGAGGCCGAAACGTTGCATGTTTTCTGTTGAATAAAGGTTATATCCTTTGATGATATTTGTGATGCTGTGGCTTTATTATATGGATTGATGCGCTATATGATAGGGGAATGCAGTAACCCCTGCTACGTGCATCTACCACAAGATTGAAACCAAGAAAGTTTGTATTTAGTGCTGGGCCTATTTATTATTTATGGTTAGTCGACCTAGAGGAGTTATGCCCAAACTAGTAATTTTGTTCTCCCCTCAGATAGTCATACTGTAAAACTAGATGGTCCAGGGTCCTTTAGAGTTGTAGTGGATGATCACATCCTAGCTAGGAGGTTGGTCTGGGCCCTGGCCATGAGAGACTGATGAGAGAGTGATGGCCTTTGAGGTACAATCAACGTCCCCAGGTACGTGATCAGTGGGCTGTAGAGCTTGAGGTGATGCCCTGTCTTTAGTGGCATGATAGCTATGCTCTGCCAAACAATCCAGGACCCAGACCAGCATAGTAGGGATTTTTTTGTATTAGGGTCCAGTTGACACTATTTTCCTATTGTACTGGATTTTTATGTGTGGGGTTATCTATATGGCAGGTGCATTATTACATTTAACAAATGTTGCCTCACTTTATGGACTGCAGATCTTTTTCTTTAGTGGTGGTCTGTAAAAGAACCATGAAATTACATTCTGGTTTCATTGATATAATGTTTATATATCTCAATAATACATATTATATTATTTTTTTATATTTTTGACTGATTTTTTTTAATTTAGTCAGAACTAAAACTATAATGAAAAAAAAAATCAACATTAGACAACACATTTATAAGAATATGAGTTTGTTTTCATTATTTTCTCTGTAAAGGATGCCTCATAGATTTTCAGAATATTGTTTTCTGAAAATCTTAATTTATATAGCCATGAATGTGGTTTTATTGTCAAAGCACATTTTATATGGCTCTGCAACATCATTATTTTTTAAACAAACAGTTACCGGTATCAGCGCTTTAGTCCTGGTGGCTAGTAGAAGGCAAACAATAAGCCGGTAGTTGTTATTTGGAAATTGGAGGTGCAAGAATCAACAGGCTGGCTGGTATGGACAACCCAGCTGATGAACCCGGAACCTCTGCAGTTCAGATCCGGGTGTGCTGCTGCCCGTAGTGGAAGGTGTGTGCTCTCAGGTTACACCCGGTCAGGAACAGGAACTAGGACAAAGTAGAAGACAGGCACAGCCCAATTCAAGTGCAGGGTAATTTATTGAGACATAAGTGCAAGTACACAATACATACTCACAAACGTTTAGAAGATAAAACCGCAAAATAGATTAAAATGATCCCTCCAGTTGGGTAGTCGTATTCATAGCCCAGGCACAAACATCTCAGTCGGATAATGCTAGGTCTGGGTGAGAGGTGCGGGAACTATAATTGCTCCTGGTGGTATAGTACAGAAAACTGAGTTTTCTGTACTATACCACCAGGAGCAATTATAGTTCCAGCACCTCTCACCCAGACCTAGCCTGGGCTATGAATACGACTACCCAACTGGAGGGATCATTTTAACCTATTTTGCTGTTTTATCTTCTAAACGTTTGTGAGTATGTATTGTGTACTTGCACTTATGTCTCAATAAATTACCCTGCACTTGAATTGGGCTGTGCCTGTCTTCTACTTTGTCCTAGATCATTATTTTTGAACAATTTTCAAAGCACTGAAAAAACAGAAGCCACAAAATCACTAATAATTATGCAAACATTTTTTGAATATATAAGTATGTGCATTCTTAGAATTTCACACCTGAAAACACTCCAAAGACATTGACCAGCCTTTCTAGCTTAAAAAAATGGAATTCAGTTTTCTGTTCCTATAAACTACAAATTCAACGTGACCTCTGGGTATTTTGCCATGTGACTATTGACTTGAGAGAGACTGTGTCATGGTGTAATACCAACATAACAAGATTCATTGGAGCACACCAAATGTGCGCTATTGAAATACACTCCAAACAGCTTTTATGCAGAAATAACTCTGGGAGACCAGTCTGCCTTGAAAGTATGCAGAATATACAAAGTCAGAAGAATCTGGAAAGAACTGGTTCGCTCATTTCAGTTCTTAGAATTCTCTGTATTTTTATTTTTAGTCTTTTTATTGTTCTACTGTTTGCTTATACTATAATCATCTAAAAGATAAGCTCTTAAAGTGAAAGTCAATCCTAGCGTTTGTGAAACGTTACGATTGACCATTGAAGCAAATAAAGGGGACTTTCATTCATAAAGTATAAAATACTTCATGTTGAAAGCTCTTTTATTTGTTTCAAGCGTTCGCCATTCTGAACTGCTCAGGCAGCCCACGGCAGAATGCTGTTTTGCTAAGAGGTGATGTTGGTAAATCTGTCTCCAAGTCGTATTTCCCACACAGCTATTGGCTAAGAAGTGAAAACGTCACCTCTCAAGCAAATTAGCGTTCTGCCGTGGGCTGCCTGAGCAGCTCAGAATGGCGAACGCTTGAAACAAATAAAGGAGCTTTCAGCATGAAGTCCCCTTTATTTGTTTCAACAAACGCTAAGATTGACTTTCACTTTAATAAAATGTAAACATTAAAGGGACACTGAACCCAATTTTTTTCTTTTCTGATTCAGATAGAGCATGAAATTTTAAGCAACTTTCTAATTTACTCCTATTATCAAATTTTCTTTATTCTCTTGGATATCTTTATTTGAAATGCAAGAATCTAAGTTTAGATGCCGGCCCATTTTTGGTGAACAACCTGGGTTGTCCTTGCTGATTGGTGGAAAAAATTCATCCACCAATCAAAAAGTGCTGTCCAGAGTTCTTAACCCAAAAAAGCTTAGATGGCTTTTTTTTTCAAATAAAGATAGCAAGAGAACAAAATTGATAATAGGAGTAAATTAGAAAGTTGCTTAAAATTGCATGCACTATCTGAATCACAAAAGAAAAAAATTAGGTTCAGTGTCCCTTTAATATTATACATCCATATTAAAATATGACCATTTTAAAATGTAATATATGAATGATCTTAGCTATTTGCAGTATTTTCATATGTTTTGTAAATAACATTTAAAAGATATTTAACCCCTTCATGCTGTTAGGATGTTCCAGTGCAGGGCTTTAATGTCGTTAGGACAGCATGGAATGTCCTACTATATACAGCGTCCTACAGCTTTCCCCTTTGACGTAGGCAAGGATTGGCCTATGGGGCATACCTAGCAGCTTAAGTAGTCCCCCATGATCTGATCCCAGCCTTGAAATCCTGTGATCACATCAAATTAATCCACCAATCAAAAAGTGCTGTCAAGAGTTCTTAACCCAAAAAAAGCTTAGATTGCTTTTTTTTTCAAATAAAGATAGCAAGAGAACGAAGAAAAATTGATAATAGGAGTAAATTAGAAAGTTGCTTAAAATTGCATGCTCTGTCTGAATCACAAAAGAAAAAAATTGGGTTCAGTGTCCCTTTAATGTAAACACTGAAAGCTAGTCTTCAGTATGATTACCATTTAAATTATACATATTACTGTATATATCTTTTTAATATTTGAAGATATGTTTCTATTGAAGGGGCATTTAGCCTTTCTGTAAAAATATAACATAAAAGGAACATTTAACAATTTTGCAATATACTTTCTATATAGCGTGATTTTGCTGCTTTGCGCTCATCTGGCTTACCACTTATTACAAGTTTAAAGTAAACGCAATCGCTTTCCGCTAGAATGTTTACCGCGACTTCAGAGCTCTGGTTAACTGTTTTGCAAAAAAAATACATTACAAAGTACACTTACACTCATAATAACACCATCTACTAAAAATTATTTAAAAAAAATATTGCACAAAAAAGTTATAAGAGCTCAAAGATATGAGATCTCTGGTGTTAGAAACAAAAAGCAGGCAAAGGGCTTTAACTTAGAGATACATACATATTCATGTCTAAAGATGTATATATATATATATATAAATCTGTGTGTGTGTACATATGTATATATGTGTATATATGTATTTATAGATCTATATATACACATATAAACACATAAATACATATGTACACACATATAGACATAGATCTATAAGTATATAGGAGCCCTTTGCAGTTAAAGGGACAGTCAACACCAAAATTGTTATTGTTTAAAAAGATAGATAACACCTTTACTACCCATTCCCTAGCTTTCCACAACCAATATTGTTATATTAATATATTTTATAACATTTAAACCTCTAACTTTCTGCCTGTTTGTATGCTTTTACAGACTGCCTCTTATCAAATGCTTTTGTATTAGCTTTTCACAATAGGAGACTGCTAGCTCATGTGGGCCATATAGATAACATTGTGCTCACGCCCATTGGTTGTGAATGACACTGCCCTAATTTACTAAAATGCAAGTCAATAGTTAATAAATAAATAGCCATGTGATCAGGGGGCTGTCAAAAGATGCTTAGATACAAGGTAATAACATAGGCTAAAAGTGTATTAATATAACTGTGTTGGTTATGCAAAACTGGGGAATGGGTAATAAAGGGATTATCTATATTTTTAAATAATAATATTTTTGGTGTTACTGTCCCTTTAAGTAGATAGAAACATGTAAAAGCAAATTTATGCAATATCCATATTTAACAATGTGTTACACTGTGTATTTGCTGTAAATATTTGACATTCCAATGTTCTGCACATAGCAGAATATGTTCTATATATTTATAAATATATATATATATATATATATATATATAAAAATAATCATGTATGTATATGTGTATATATATATTTATATATATATATATATATATATATATATATATATATATATATATATATATATAAATCCAAAGGCAAAAAAAGGCACTCACTGTTCACAATAAAATATAACTTTTAATTAGTATTCAAAGGTTAAAACGACATAACGTTTCGGTGTTCACATAACACCTTTGTCAAATGTCAAAAACAGTTATAGACAACTTAATGCCCAACAACTCACCTATCATACCTTAACACACACAACCTTATGTACATCATCGATTGGCGCTCCTGTACGCGATCAGCCGTGTGCGCAGTGATGTCATGACGTTGCTGCGTAGCGTGACCACGTGGTATCACGTCACCCAATCACGCCCAATCAAGTTACCATAGCAACCGGTATACAATACCTCATAGCTATACCGAGCTAATAGATCCCGGTTTCAAAAGTAAGTAGGCGTAACAGCCCATCAATTAATGCACTAGGCACTACACACTGGCCTATAGTTATTGACCACAGCAACACGTATTGCTCACAGTGAAGATCATGCAACAGGAGCGCAAAACATTAAAAATCATAATCCAGTGTAATTACAGTTAAAAAATCCATCAATCATGGATAGCAGGGACATTTGAATGATTCTTTTGTCTAATATTAGCAAATCTACATGTATTGAGTCAGAACGAATCTAATCCATGTGCCTAAGATACATTACTCCCCTTTTTTTATGTCTTCTGTATTCTATATGTTTTTTTATCTATACCTAAATTTAATCATGCCACCTGGAGTATGATCAGAAACCCGTAAGGACCCACTAGGATGAAAATCCATGTGAATAGTTCTGGGTAACTTAGCATGCATCCATTATTGGTAGGTATAGTTGAAGATTCATTTGTTATAGAATGGTCCAAAGTCAAGGACAGTATTCAGCCCCCTAGGGACCAATGTGTCCAGCATATGGATCCATTTCGTTTCCACTTGTAACAACCGGTTGTCCCTGTCGCCACCCCTTCTTAGTGGTGGTACATGGTCAATCAACATTGACCTCAGGCTTGATAAGCTATGGTTACATTCAGCAAAATGCCTGGCGACTGGTTGCTCCGATTCCCCCTTTTTTAATGCCTCACGTATTGCACAGCGGTGGTTTGCCATCCTGTCTCTGAAACTTGTTATTGTTTTACCAACATATACCAGAGAACATGGACAGACTAACATATAGATGACATATGTACTAGTGCATGTTAGTCTGTGACGGATGGTATATCGCCTATTCGTATGCGGATGCTGGAATGTCTGGCCCCTCATCATGGTATTGCAAGTAGTGCAATTTCCGCATGTGTAGCATCCATTTTTTGACGTCTTCAGCCAGTTATCCTTCTGGTAGCACTTCACCGGATCGGTTTTCACCAGTACATCACGCAAGTTCTCAGCCCTGCGATACACCATCCTCGGTGGTTGCATCCTATGAAAAGGAAGAGTTGGATCTGTTTCCAGGATCGGCCAATTTTTCTGTGCCGATTTCCTAAGTATGTCACTGGTCGGGGTATAAGTGCTCACAAAATTTAGCCTTTCAATTTCCATGTTGGGCTTATCATGTCCCTTTTCTTTGGGATCCTTTAGCAATTCCTCCTTGACCTTTCTGACCATTCTTTTGTCATAGCCTCTTGCTACCAACTTGTCTTCCATTACGGTTAGTTGATCAATCATAGTGGGTACCTCACTATTGTTACGAATGACCCGCATAAGTTGAGAGGTGATTATCCCCATTTTCTGATGTTTGGGATGGAAACTCCTTGCTTCCAACAAAGAATTACGGTCGGTTGGCTTCGTATATAATGAAGTACCAAAGGAGCAACCATCCTCAGACATGATCTTGTATATGTTAAGATCCAGGAAATGTATGGTCTCATTACTATATTCTAACTTAAACCTTATGGGACAGTCCATGGTGTTCAAACATGTCACCCACTCCTGGAGCTCCTCTTTGTTACCCCCCCACACCAGAAACACATCATCGATGTACCGTACATAATATCTGATGTGGGGATGAGCAAATGGTCTCATAAATGTCTGTTCGTACCAAGCCATATATAGATTGGCATATGTGGGTGCCATGTTTGAACCCATGGCCGTCCCTGACACCTGCAAGAAGTAACCATTCTCGAACTTAAAAAAGTTTTTCTCTAAGCACATGGTAAGTAGTTCACATAAAAGTTCAATAGGAGGACCCTCATATAGGGGGTTCCCAGTCACCATGGACCTGACCGCCGCCACCCCCCCCCCGTGGGGAATGGAGGCGTAGAGGCCGTCTACATCCATGGTGACCAGGATATCATCCTCATGTAATGTAGTATAGTCCCTTAGGACATTCAATAAACTTGGGGAATCCTGCAAATATGCTGATGTTCCTTTGACCACTGGTTGGAGGTAGAAGTCTATATAGATGGCCAAATTGGATAGCAAGGAGTCCCTGGCAGATACAATGGGTCTGCCAGGGGGATGGTCCAAAGTCTTATGTACTTTTGGCAAGAGATATAGTACCGGTATTCTAGGGTGATCATTAATTAATTAAGAAATTCAAGTTCCTGTTCTGTCAGTAGCCCTGCTTCATGACCTCTGTAAAGGCATTCATCAATATGTATCTTAAATGCTCTGCCTGGATTCCAAGAGAGTTTAACATATACACTAGGGTCAGATAGCTGTCTGTAGGCCTCTGCCCTATAGTCAACATAATCCTGTAGGACTATGGACCCGCCCTTATCCGCTGGGCGGATAATAATGCTATTATCATTGCTTAGTGATTTAATGGCATTCCTCTCATCCCAATTTAAATTCGGATAAGTGGAAAAAGGAAGTTTATCAGGAATCTCATTACATAACATTGTGGTAAAATTCTTAATGGAGGGATGTGTATTTACAGGTTCAAATGATGATGGCTTTTTAAATTTAGTTATCACACCTTGAGTATCATTCTTAAAATGATCTTTTAGTTTGAGCTGTCTCTGTAGCTTGTGGATATCCACAATGGAGTCAAATCTATCACATCTAGTCGTGGGAATGAAAGATAACCCACGGTTCAAAACTGAAATTTCCACATCATTCAAAGGCCGACTGCTCAAATTATATACAATGCTTACTTCTTTTTGGGCTGCTTTTTGCGGTTTGCGTTTACCTGGCCTGACGTGCGTGCGTCTGTGTCTTTTAGATTTCCGGCCAGCGGTGGTTTCGCAGCTAACCTGGTGGCAACCCCAGAAAAAGACTGTGACTGACTAGATGTAAGTCCCTCACTATTACCCATTGTATCAACAGTATTCCTTTCATTGTCTGATGAATCGCCACTAGTGTCAACTAAGCTAAGATTATTGCGTACCCGTGGGTTTCTACGCCTTGATCTCATAGGGAGATCCTCCTTGCCATACAACCACCTATACAAACGTCTATCTCTGTAGTCATTCTCAACTGTGTTCAATTTTTTGTTTTTAAATGCGACCAACTCACCTCTGTACTTAGCAATCATAGTATCAAGTTTAGTTACCCAATCCTGGGTTTTATCATCCAACAAAACATGGTAGCTCTGTGTTTTAGTGGCCTCAAGCTCTATTTTAATTTTATGTTTAAGTCTACAGACCTCTTCTATGACCAATAACATAAGGTCATAGGAGCATTTGTTCAGTATTGAGCACCACTTTCTACAGAAATCCATGTTTTGTCTACCTAATGTGGGGACGTTTTTCACTCTAAAACCCCTTGGTATGTACTTTTTACAGTGATAACCTGAGAGATAGACTGCATGTAAATGGTAATCGATCTCTTTTTTATGTAAATTCAACAATTTATAGTAAACACTAATGGGGGTATCACCCCTCAACTCACTGAGTTCATCCGTAACCCGTATCCGGTCTGCATCTTCATCTGTGAATACAAAGGGATCTGCATTGAAGTCTTCATCCATGTATCTAGGGGAGTAATGTATCTTAGGCACATGGATTAGATTCGTTCTGACTCAATACATGTAGATTTGCTAATATTAGACAAAAGAATCATTCAAATGTCCCTGCTATCCATGATTGATGGATTTTTTAACTGTAATTACACTGGAGTATGATTTTTAATGTTTTGCGCTCCTGTTGCATGATCTTCACTGTGAGCAATACGTGTTGCTGTGGTCAATAACTATAGGCCAGTGTGTAGTGCCTAGTGCATTAATTGATGGGCTGTTATGCCTACTTACTTTTGAAACCGGGATCTATTAGCCCGGTATAGCTATGAGGTATTGTATACCGGTTGCTATGGTAACTTGATTGGGTGACGTGATACCACGTGGTCACGCTACGCAGCAACGTCATGACGTCACTGCGCACACGGCTGATCGCGTACAGGAGCGCCAAACCATGATGTACATAAGGTTGTGTGTGTTAAGGTATGATAGGTGAGTTGTTGGGCATTAAGTTGTCTATAACTGTTTTTGACATTTGACAAAGGTGTTATGTGAACACCGAAACGTTATGTCGTTTTAACCTTTGAATACTAATTAAAAGTTATATTTTATTGTGAACAGTGAGTGCCTTTTTTGCCTTTGGATTTGTGGATTTTCATTTAAGTGCACCCTGGCTGCTGTACAGACTGTTTGATGTGCTGATCTGTTTTTGGGATATTATATATATATATATATATATATATATATGTATATTTATACTATATATATATACTGTGTATATATATATATATATATATATATATATATATATATAGGTATAGCTATATATTGTACCAAAATACCATCAGATTTATGTAGAAATATGTATTTATGAATAAATAGAACATATTCTGTTATTTGAAGAACATTAGAATGTGAACTATTTATATCTTCCTGTTGGGGTTAGCGTAAATAAGAATATGCATTCGGGTTTGCTCGAGAGTGGGGTGTTAGGATTTTTCCATCTTTATTCTCCATGGACTTCTATGGGAGAATACGTGAACGCGCAAGTGGTATTCTAACTTTGTTTTTTTGCGCTTGTCGGGTTAGCATGAGAGCAAAAACAGTTTACTTTCAACTCGTAATACCAGTGAAAATGTACAAGCTTGAAAATCTTACTTCTAGCACAATTAATGCTCAAGCTAAAGCATTAATTTTGCTCTCCACTCAAAAAAAAAAAATGGCCCATTGTGTTTCACTCCCTCCAGATGTGCTCAAGTGTCTCCATCATACTTAAGAATTGTAAAAATGTACCGTAGTATGCAACATTCTACAAAGTGATTGGTTTTATCAGAGCACAAGTTCATTGACAAAGGAGGCTAATGACATGGCTTTTCAAAAGGTATTGTTGGTATGCAACACCTTGTAAACTTAAAGGGCCACTAAAGTCAAATTCAAAGTTTCATGATTTAGATAGAGCATGCAATTAAAAAAAACAAAAAAACAAAACAACTTCCAATATAATTACATTATTAAAATGTGTACATTTGTTGTATATACACTCTTTCTGATACATTTTTTTTGGACTTGACTGTCCCTTTAATGCCAAATGTATTATAGGCTAGATTATAAGTAGAGAACTATTGATAGCCCAGGAGTGTTATTTTGCTGAGAATAATGCTCAATCTGGTATTACACATGGATGGTTAAATCCTGCTAAATCCTGCTAAAACCTTTTAGCGCACTCTGTACTTTTATTAGATAGCACAGGGAGTGCTATTAGCGAGCAAATTTAGTGATGAGTTGTGTCGCTCTTGAGAGCAATGTTAAAAGTGTAAAAATTACCACTTTTTGAGTCCTGAAGTAAATCATTACTGCTTAAAGGGACACTGAACCCAAAATTTTTCTTTGCGATTCAGATAGAGCATGCAATTTTAAACAACTTTCTAATTTACTCCTATTATCAATTTTTCTTCATTCTCTTGCTTTCTTTATTTGAAAAAGAAGGCATCTAAGCTATTTTTTGATTCAGAGCCATGGAAAGCACTTGTTTATTGGTAGGTGAATTTACCCACCAATCAGCAAGAACAACACAGTGTGTTCACCAAAAATGGGCCGGCATCTAAACTTACATTCTTGCATTTCAAATAAAGATACCAAGAGAATGAAAAGAATTTGATAATAAGGGTAAATTAGAAAGTTGCTTAAAATTGCATGCTCTATCTCAATCATGATAGAAAAAAATTGGGTTCATTTTACCTTTAATAGTTTGCATAAAAAACACATGAAAATGTTATGCAAATGATTTAAGTTAGATTCAGATTTAATACAAAGGGAAAAAAGCGCTTCTTAATATGTTGGCGCTTTATAAATAAATGATACTAGTAATAATAAAGGTTTATTAATGAAAAAGGTTTTGTGGCATAGTTAAAGGGATATGGCATGACAAGGTGTTGGACTGGGAAGGTGGTCAAAGATGGATGCGTATGTTTGTGTATGGATGTACAGTATGTATAGATTTATGTATGACATATTTTATACTTAACTTGTATTAAAATAGTATAGCACAGAACTACAGGAAGACCTCTACTACTTAAATCCTTAATGAGTTCTAATGTACCCTGTACATTTGCTGGTCATTAACATACCCCCTTATGTGGCTTCGGAAATAGCAAAGGTCTTGCCGATGTCAGCAAGAATGCGCTAGATCTGTGTGCCTCTAGAAGTGAGGAATGCAGTACTAGCGCAGCTTTGCTCCTGTCAGCAAAAGATGAGCTAGTAAACCCCTTAATGACCATGCAACGTACAGGGTACATCGCTTGTTAAGGGGTTAAACTGATTCCTTTTATGCACCATTGGCTTAGGGATCAAGTGATATCCAACATGAATTTTACTGCACCCCCCCAAAGAAGTCTGTTATGTGACGGACTTAAAGATTCTGCACTAAGAGATTCTCCTCTTTATAATAAGGGTCTTATCAGTGTATGGATTTTTTTGGGCCAAGGGAGGGGCATAGGAAACTGCTTCAGTATGATAATCAGCCTCTCAAGTGTGTGAGCCCCTAATTGTATGTCCCTCCCATTTGAAATGGCTAAGTTTTGGGCTCTTTCATGGAATCAGACACCAGCCACAAACCAGCTGTCTAGTCGCCCCACTCTTCGCCCTCCCCAGTAGACTCCCATGGCAATATCCCATACACTACATTATATTATTTAGTGATATGGTATATTCTTTCTGTGCCATTTCTGTTCTTTTTCGTTTCTTATTTGAAAAATATATAAAATTAAGTAATCAAGCTCCACCTTGAAAAGGTTTTATGTAGAAGTAAAATCCCACCAATTTATATGCTCTGAGAAGTCTATTTCCTCAATTTGGTTCCTCCCAGTGTCCTATAAATACAAGTGGTGACTGGTTCTTTTATTGTTGTCAATAAGACCAGAGAATGTAGGATTAGTGTGAGAAACAACATCAACAGATGACAAGCGTTAATAAGTAGAATATTTGTTATCCTGATGCAAAGATTTTAAAAAGTATATTTGTTTTCAATACAAGTAACACAACATAAACTAGAGCAATCCATGTAGGGGCAGCAAAAAGGTGAGCACAGTCCCACTATTCTCTTCCAGAATTTGTCACCTTTATATTTTTAAAGAGTTGTTTTTAATTCTAACAAGTTATTTACTAAAAGTTCTGCAAGGTCATTGTATACATAGCCCATATTTACTGAGTAAACTTACAGTTGGTAGATAATCTGTCTTTATTCATAATATGCTCAGTTTGTCAGTGGATAAATTATGAGTAGTCTATGACTAAGAGATGAGTTATTTGACTTTGAATTGAATGGTCTATAAGCTCTACAATGAACCATAAAAATGTCAGTCATATCTCAATACATCATATCAATCTATCACTCTACAAACTGGTTAAAGTTGCTTTGAATCTTCAGAGATCAAAGACAAACACATACAATAAAGTGTTGCATTTGACAGTTTACATCTAGCCCTTTCCAGATAACAATCTAAAAGACATAATCTGATCTGAACAAACATCAGTTAAACAGTAGGCAAAGTGGGTATGTGTCCAGACTCCCTCTTGCATAATTTTTGACATTATATGGACAGATTCAGTGTAAATTTGTATTTTAGAAATATTTGTTTGCCTTGATGCAAAGAAAAACAAATTGCTGATAAATATGTATGCCATACTTGCTCAAACAACTCTATAAATAATGGTAGGTGAAAAAAACTCTTCCTAAGGAAATGTAAGTGTGCAGCAAGGTGTCACCTTTCTAATATATTGCAAATATACTCATTGAATAATTATACTTTTATACTAAATATATTTAAACAAACACAGACCTAGATTTGGAGTTTGGCGGTAGCCGTGAAAACCAGCGTTAGAGGCTCCTTACGCTGGTTTTAGGCTACCGCCGGTATTTGGAGTCACTCAAAATAGGGTCTAACGCTCACTTTTCATCCGCGACTTTTCCATACCGCAGATCCCCTTACGTCAATTGCGCATCCTATCTTTTCAATGGGATCTTTCTAACTCCGGTATTTAGAGTCGTTTCTGAAGTGAGCGTTAGACATCTAACGACAAAACTCCAGCCGCAGGAAAAAAGTCAGTAGTTAAGAGCTTTCTGGGCTAACGCCGGTTCATAAAGCTCTTAACTACTGTACTCTAAAGTACACTAACACCCATAAACTACCTATGTACCCCTAAACCGAGGTCCACCCACATCGCCGACACTCGAATAATTTTTTTTAACCCCTAATCTGCCGACCGCCACCTACGTTATCCTTATGTACCCCTAATCTGCTGCCCCTTACACCGCCGACCCCTGTATTATATTTATTAACCCCTAACCTGCCCCCCACAACGTCGCCTCCACCTACCTACACTTCTTAACCCCTAATCTGCCGACCGCAAAGTGCCGCCACCTACGTTATCCTTATGTACCCCTAATCTGCTGCCCCTAACACCGCCGACCCCTATATTATATTTATTAACCCCTAATCTGCCCCCTCAACGTCGCCTCCACCTGCCTACACTTATTAACCCCTAATCTGCCGACCGGACCTGAGCGCTACTATAATAAAGTTATTAACCCCTAATCCGCCTCACTAACCCTATAATAAATAGTATTAACCCCTAATCTGCCCTCCCTACCATCGCCGACACCTAACTTCAATTATTAAACCCTAATCTGCCGACCGGAGCTCACCGCTATTCTAATAAATGTATTAACCCCTAAAGCTAAGTCTAACCCTAACACTAACACCCCCCTAAATTAAATATAATTTAAATCTAACGAAATTAATTAACTCTTATTAAATAAATTATTCCTATTTAAAGCTAAATACTTACCTGTAAACTAAATCCTAATATAGCTACAATATAAATTATAATTATATTATAGCTATTTTAGGATTTATATTTATTTTACAGGTAACTTTGTATTTATTTTAACCAGGTACAATAGCTATTAAATAGGTAAGAACTATTTAATAGCTAAAATAGTTAAAATAATAACAAATTTACCTGTAAAAGAAATCCTAACCTAAGTTACAATTAAACCTAACAATAGACTATCAATAAATAAATTAAATAAACTACCTACAATTATCTACAATTAACCTAACACTACACTATCAATAAATTAATTAAATACAATTGCTACAAATAAATACAATTAAATAAACTAGCTAAAGTACAAAAAATAAAAAAGAACTAAGTTACAAAAAATAAAAAAATATTTACAAACATAAGAAAAATATTACAACAATTTTAAACTAATTACACCTACTCTAAGCCCCCTAATAAAATAACAAAGCCCCCCAAAATAAAAAAATGCCCTACCCTATTCTAAATTACTAAAGTTCAAAGCTCTTTTACCTTACCAGCCCTGAACAGGGCCCTTTGCGGGGCATGCCCCAAGAAATACAGCTCTTTTGCCTGTAAAAAAAAACATACAATACCCAAGCCCCCCAACATTACAACCCACCACCCACATACCCCTAATCTAACCCAAACCCCCCTTAAATAAACCTAACACTAAGCTCCTGAAGATCATCCTACCTTGTCTTCACCTCACCGGGTATCACACCGATCCGTCCAGAAGAGCTCCTCCGATGTCCTGATCCAAGCCCAAGCGGGGGGCTGAAGAGGTCCATGATCCGGCTGAAGTCTTCATCCAAGCGGGGCAGAAGAGGTCTTCCATCCGATTGAAGTCTTCATCCAAGCGGCATCCATCCGGAGCGAAGCGGCAGCATCCTGAAGACCTCCACCGCGGAACATCCATCCTGGCCGACGACTGAACGACGAATGACGGTTCCTTTAAATGACATCATCCAAGATGGCGTCCCTCGAATTCCGATTGGCTGATAGGATTCTATCAGCCAATCGGAATTAAGGTAGGAATATTCTGATTGGCTGATGGAATCAGCCAATCAGAATCAAGTTCAATCCGATTGGCTGATCCGATCAGCCAATCAGATTGAGCTCGCATTCTATTGGCTGTTCCGATCAGCCAATAGAATGCAAGCTCAATCTGATTGGCTGATTGGATCAGCCAATCGGGTTTAACTTGATTCTGATTGGCTGATTCCATCAGCCAATCAGAATATTCCTACCTTAATTCCGATTGGCTGATAGAATCCTATCAGCCAATCGGAATTCGAGGGACGCCATCTTGGATGACGTCATTTAAAGGAACCGTCATTCGTCGTTCAGTCGTCGGCCAGGATGGATGTTCCGCGGTGGAGGTCTTCAGGATGCTGCCGCTTCGCTCCGGATGGATGCCGCTTGGATGAAGACTTCAATCGGATGGAAGACCTCTTCTGCCCCGCTTGGATGAAGACTTCAGCCGCATCATGGACCTCTTCAGCCCCCCGCTTGGGCTTGGATCAGGACATCGGAGGAGCTCTTCTGGACGGATCGGTGCGATACCCGGTGAGGTGAAGACAAGGTAGGATGATCTTCAGGGGCTTAGTGTTAGGTTTATTTAAGGGGGTTTGGGTTAGATTAGGGGTATGTGGGTGGTGGGTTGTAATGTTGGGGGGCTTGGGTATTGTATGTTTTTTTTTACAGGCAAAAGAGCTGTATTTCTTGGGGCATGCCCCGCAAAGGGCCCTGTTCAGGGCTGGTAAGGTAAAAGAGCTTTGAACTTTAGTAATTTAGAATAGGGTAGGGCATTTTTTTATTTTGGGGGGCTTTGTTATTTTATTAGGGGGCTTAGAGTAGGTGTAATTAGTTTAAAATTGTTGTAATATTTTTCTTATGTTTGTAAATATTTTTTTATTTTTTTTAACTTAGTTCTTTTTTATTTTTTGTACTTTAGCTAGTTTATTTAATTGTATTTATTTGTAGCAATTGTATTTAATTAATTTATTGATTGTGTAGTGTTAGGTTAATTGTAGGTAATTGTAGGTAGTTTATTTAATTAATTTATTGATAGTCTAGTGTTAGGTTTAATTGTAACTTAGGTTAGGATTTCTTTTACAGGTAAATTTGTAATTATTTTAACTATTTTAGCTATTAAATAGTTCTTAACTATTTAATAGCTATTGTACCTGGTTAAAATAAATACAAAGTTACCTGTAAAATAAATATAAATCCTAAAATAGCTATAATATAATTATAATTTATATTGTAGCTATATTAGGATTTATTTTACAGGTAAGTATTTAGCTTTAAATAGGAATAATTTATTTAATAAGAGTTAATTAATTTTGTTAGATTTAAATTATATTTAATTTAGGGGGGTGTTAGTGTTAGGGTTAGACTTAGCTTTAGGGGTTAATACATTTATTAGAATAGCGGTGAGCTCCAGTCGGCAGATTAGGGGTTAATAATTGAAGTTAGGTGTCGGCGATGTTAGGGAGGGCAGATTAGGGGTTAATACTATTTATTATAGGGTTAGTGAGGCGGATTAGGGGTTAATAACTTTATTATAGTAGCGCTCAGGTCCGCTCGGCAGATTAGGGGTTAATAAGTGTAGGCAGGTGGAGGCGACGTTGTGGGGGGCAGATTAGGGGTTAATAAATATAATATAGGGGTCGGCGATGTTAGGGCAGCAGATTAGGGGTACATATGGATAATGTAAGTAGCGGCGGTTTACAGAGAGGCAGATTAGGGGTTAATAATAATATGCAGGGGTCAGCGATAGCGGGGGCGGCAGATTAGGGGTTAATAAGTGTAAGGTTAGGGGTGTTTAGACTCGGGGTACATGTTAGAGTGTTAAGTGCAGACGTAGGAAGGGTTACCGCATAGCAAACAATGGGGCTGCGTTAGGAGCTGAACGCGGCTTTTTTGCAGGTGTTAGGTTTTTTTTCAGCTCAAACAGCCCCATTGTTTCCTAAGGGGGAATCGTGCACGAGCACGTTTTTGAGGCTGGCCGCGTCCGTAAGCAACTCTAGTATCGAGAGTTGAAGCTGCGTTAAAAATGCTCTACGCACCTTTTTTGGAGCCTAACGTAGCCTTTATGTGGTCTCTCAATACCAGAGTTATTTTTATGGTGCGGCCAGAAAAAAGCCGGCGTTAGTTTTTCAGGTCGTTACCGACAAAACTCCAAATCTAGCCGATAGACTTTTAAGATTTAAATCTTAAATATCTTTTAGACATTACACCTATGTGAAATGCATACTTTTCTTATCTGCTATGTGAAATACAGTTTAGATTACCCAAGTCTGCATCATATAAAATACATGCATTTTATTATAGGTTATACACTTCAGAGGTTTCCATATATGACTGACATGACCACAAATGCGTCACATGGAAAGAACTGTTCTTGGTTATACCAATTACATGACAATAACTATGCGCAAAGTCCTGAATCTGAAAAAGGTACTTTCGTAGGCTTGCGGGACAATATTTAATAAAACCATACAATGGCCAAAGATAGTTTAAGATTTCATTCATAGGACTGAAAATGTTCACACATGTGAATACGGTGCAACCCGAAACGTGTCCTTTCTGAGAGGATGTGTGTTATACTGCTCATTTTTTAATCCATTTTTTGTATGTGTTGTACCTCGCTGGTGAATCTTTTTTAACGTCCAAAAATAAAGAATCTTCTTTTACACTAGCCGCTCTAGCGTTGTACCTTGGCTTGCTTGATTACCTTGTATCTAAGCCTCCTTACTGCAGATCTTTTGACAGACTTGCATTTTAGCCAATCAGTGCTGACTCTTAAATAACTCCACGGCATGAGCACAATGTTATCTATATTGCACAAATGAACTAGCACTGTGTAGCTGTGAAAAACTGTCAGATGCATTCAGATGAGAGACGTCCTTCAAGAGCTTAGAAATTGGCATATTAGCCTACCTAGGTTTAGCTTTCACAACTAAGAATACCAAGATAATTTTTTTTTATGATAAAAGTAAATTGGAAAGTTGTTTAAAATCACATGACCTGTCTGAATCATGAAAGTTTAATTTGGACTTTACTGTCCCTTTAAGCCTGATGTAACAATGGTTTAAGCTGAGATACATGTTACTTTTTATTAAAGTATTTTAAAGGGTCAGTAAACCTAGCAAATAATGTTATATAATTCTGCACACAGTGCAGAATTATATAACATTAGCTTAGCGCCAGGTTTCTAAAGCAAATTGTTAGATATTTAGCAAAGAAAATAGAACGCCGCTCCTGGCTCTACTGAGCTGGTCTGTTTTCTTCTCCTAAGCGCATCTGGGCACGCTGTCTAATCACAGCCGACCCAATTGCACTATTAAGCTCAATGTAGCTCGCTCCCACTACCAGACCAGAGCGGGAGTGAGATATATTGATTTTAATAGCGCGATCGGACGTGCTGTGACTAGACATCGTGCTTAGATGCACTTAGGAGAAGAAAAAAGACCCGCTCAGTAGAGCCAGGAGCGGCGTTCTGTTTTCTTTGCTAAATATCTATCTAACAATTTGCTTTAAAAACTTGGTGCTAAGCTAATGTTACATAATTTTGCACTATGTGCAGAATTATATAACATCATTTGCTAGGTTTACTGGCCCTTTAACTTCACTCCTGTCTTTTATGAAGTTTTCCTTTTAAGCCTTTTTTATAATTCAAATTGGAACCAAGATCTTAATACTCGTGTGAGCTGACAAAACAAGGACGGCGGCGAGTATTTGAATCACGGTGCGTGTAAGAAGATTATAAATCCTTGAGAAGGAGGAGTCCTGGATGATCGGTGAAAAGTTCCAGTTGCTTGAAGCCAGCTTACCGGACAGCTCTGTTTAATAAAAGTAACCTCATAATATCTCTGTGGAAGAAATATTATTCTTTTTATTTATTTATTTTTATTTTTTTTCTACAAGATTTCACTCAATTAATTTTTATTTTTATTTTTACATAAACAAAAGTAATAAGAGTGAAGATTCGGCAATAGTTAGAATTCACTGTGAAATATATGTCCATTTTATCAGTAGAAGACAAATAAGTAATCATATTTTATCTATGCAGGTAAAGAGTATACAGTAAAAAAAAAAAAAAATCTGCATCATTATATTGCGATGATCTGAAGCAAGTGCTCTACCATTTCAGAAAGGGGAAAAAAGAAGTGGGAGAACAATTATGTAGGCACTTCAATTTCATGGATGCTCCAAATAAATAAATAAAATAAAAAATGTTGGATAGTCGGCAACTTGTAAGTTATTCTCTTTTAGATTTACACCACTAAATTTAATTTTAACATTAATCAATCAATCAATCAATCAATTAATTAGTTACATTTTGATTATTTGGAATATGGGATAAGCAAAATGTTTAACGCAGTAATTCCAGTTCAAATATCATCTTTAGTTTATTGATGTGAAAATATTAAATATATATATATATATATATATATATATATATATATATATATATATACACTGTATATACTGTATGTACATATATATATATATATATATATATCTTTCATGTAATTGGCAAGAGTCCATGAGCTAGTGACATATGGGATATACAATCCTACCAGGAGGGGCAAAGTTTCCCAAACCTCAAAATGCCTATAAATACACCCCTCACCACACCCACAATTCAGTTTAACGAAGCAGTGGGGTGATAAAGAAAGGAGTAGAAAGCATCAACAAAGGAAATTTGGAAATAATTGTGCTTTATACAAAAAATCATAACCACCATAAAAAGGGTGGGCCTCATGGACTCTTGCCAATATGAAAGAAATGAATTTATCAGGTAAGTTCTTACATAAATTATGTTTTCTTTCATGTAATTGGCAAGAGTCCATGAGCTAGTGACATATGGGATATCAATACCCAAGATGTGAAGTCTTCCACTCAAGAGTCACTAGAGAGGGAGGGAATAAAACAAAAACAGCCATATTCCGCTGAGAAAATAATCCACAACCCAAAAATAAGTTTATTTTCACTTTTGAAAGAAAAAAACTTAAATAAAAAAGCAGAAGAATCAAACTGAAACAGCTGCCTGAAGAACTTTTCTACCAAAAACTGCTTCCGAAGAAGCAAATACATCAAAATGGTAGAATTTAGTAAATGTATGCAAAGAGGACCAAGTGGCTGCTTTGCAATCTGATCAACTGAAGCTTCATTCTTAAAAGCCCATGAAGTGGAGACTGATCTAGTAGAATGAGCTGTAATTCTCTGAGGCTGGGTTTGACCCGACTCCAAATAAGCTTGATGAATCAAAAGTTTCAACCAAGAAGCCAAGGAAATAGCAGAAACTTTCTGACCTTTCCTAGGACCAGAAAATAAAACAAATAGACTGGAAGTCTTCCTGAAATTTTTAGTAGCTTCCACATAGTATTTCAAAGCTCTTACCACATCCAAAGAATGTAAGGATCTCTCCAAAGAATTCTTAGGATTAGGACATAAAGAAGGGAGAACAATTTCTCTACTAATGTTGTTAGAATTCACAACCTTAGGTAAAAATTGAAAAGAAGTCCGCAAAACTGCCTTATCCTGATGAAAAATCAGAAAAGGAGACTCACAAGAAAGAGCAGATAGCTCAGAAACTCTAAAAACTTGCAGCAATAATTTAACTCTGGTACCTCTTAAGTACCGTGTCATCACTTGAGGCTTGGATTCTCTGAATTTTCTAATAGTGCCCACTGCCTTCTCCCACGCACAGTAAGGTACCTTTACTACATTAACCTTTTTGATGTAACTACCAAAACTAATCATTGTAGTAATTCTCCAAAACATATTTGGCCCTTACCACATCTACTCACATTAACCCCTACTACTTTTACAAAAATCACTGTGCTGCAGAACACTTGTGCCCTTACCCTAAGCTTGTGCCCTTACCCTAAGGGTGCATAATTCTATTCCTTATTTCCAAATGCTAATTGGTGAAACGTACGTCAGAACGTCGGAACATATCGTGTGACATCACCGTTTAGGCAGAGACTTACCATCTGAATCCCAAAACCGCCACTTGAGACATTGTTTTCCCCAATTCTGCTATAAACTGTCTGTGATAGCGGGGGTTCTTGCTTCGGCCCAATGCTAGCCTGGTGATTTGCACTTTTGTAACAATACATATTCCAATTTTATGTAGCCAGCTAAGTTCAACTTCTTTGCTTTCGTGAGGAGTCTCTCATAAACATTTATATTTAGAGTTTGGTGTGAAGCTCTAGCGTATGTAAGTATTATACATATCACCTTTTTTTTCATCCAAAATACCACAGTATTACACTATTGCAGTGTTTGTTTCTTTTTGAGGTACCATCCTGTGAATTTGTCTACAATCCTTCCATTTGGAGCAGATTCAAATAAATATTTAATATATCCTTCATCCACTAACACATTGTTTATGAGTATAAATATATATTTGTTTAAAAAAACATCCGATACATACTGCTGATAACGATCTTAATGGCGGCAAAATTACTGATTGCACGAAACTGGAAGAAACCTAAGCCTCCCAGTTGGCAAGCCTTGGCCCAACTTATCTCCTACTTCAGATCCATGGAGAGTTATGTATATAATTCACGCCAACAAACAGATCTGTACGCCTTGATATGGGAGCCATGTGACTCACTGGGAGAGAGTAAAATTATTTCTCTGTAGAATAACCCTGATTTGGGCTGATATTGACAGGGAGGGGACTGTACAATATCCCCCCTCCCTGCGGATGATGGGCATGGTGTCCCCTACCACCGCCCCCTCCCCCCCTTTTCTCTTTTTTTCCTCACCACTTACTTCTCCCTTCCCCCTCTTCCTCCTAATCCTACAACCCCACAGGATTTCCCGATGGAACAAACGATATACAGACTCTTAATTACCCCCAGGGCCTTCTGGGCTCATTTGGGACTTATGCACAATACATTAAGCTTACTGATTGAGTCTCTGTGCCTAGACTTTTTAGACTTTTTCACTAAAACTATACTTCTAACAGACATTAGCTAAAATGTAAAAACTAGAGGTTTACAACTTCCTAAGATGTACTATTTTTGTTCTGACTCTTGCTCATTGTAAAAATTATTTTGAACCTTGATGGACAAATATTTTTCTCCTCCTGTATTCATTCATCTTTAGAAATTCCATATGTACGTTGTATTTTGAATTTCACCTCAATAAAAATTATTTTGGAAAAAAAAACAAAAAACCATCAGATATATGGAGACATTTTTAATTATAAATAAATAGAGCATTGGAAAATGAAATATTCATAATTTAATGTCGGGTTAGCGTTATTGAGAATATGTGATGATGTTTGCGCAAGAGAGTGGGGTGTTAGGTTTTTTTTCAACTTTTTTCTCTCCATTGATTGCTATGGTGATATGTGTGAGCGCAATCGCGGTTTTCGAATTTTGACTTTTTTCTCAAGTTGGGTTACTGATGGAGAAAAAAAACAGTTTATTTTCAACTTGTAATACCAAAAATGAAAATCCGAGCAGAGTTTTCGCTACAGCGAACATGCAAAACAGCGCTCCACGTGTAATCAAGCCCTGTGTTTCTTGCTTATCATTCTCATCTATGTATTATGGCATCTCAGGGGACACTGCAGCTACTTCTCCCAGTTATAGGCTGGAGATTATGCCTGGTCGTCATATTAGAATATCCTGCTGCCTTTTCTCCCCTACTACAGTCTGTGGATCTTGCTCTTCATACATTGTCATCAGTTGATCATTTATTCATGGGTTGTTTACAGTTAAAAGTTACTTTCACCAGCTCATATGCTCAGCTAACTTCAGTTACATCATTTCCTGCTTGCTCGTGTTTCTCATGTACTTCGTGGAGAAATGCAATTTGCCTGTGTGTCTTTTTTTTCATCAAACAATTGTATTTATTAGTGATAATTACAAAGGTATCACCATGAAACAACATATAGGATAGTTAGAAGAATAGGTGTTATCTAGTATGCCTGCGTGTCTTTTTAAATAAATCTACTTCTAATCTTGGTTGCCTCTTCCATCTATTGATATAAAAAAATTCTGATCTCAGCTTCCTCAAGTCATCATTTTTGTTCCAATCCTGTCTTCTCCTAGTCGTTATGGAACCATTTGTAAATAAACTCCAACATTAGACCTTACAGTCGCTTGAGAGATACAATAAAATATAAACTGATTCAAACACTCAGGTAGTGGCCTCACTTTCATCCACAAAAACAGGAAAATGTTATTTAACCCCTCAATGACATGATGTACCCTGTACATTGCATGTTATTAATGCAGTTTTTATGCTAGTAATTGCGTGCGTTTCACCAGCAGCAGCGGGATGCGCTATTACTAAAGCCTCACTTCAGGGGATATTCTACTGTAATGGGATACTAGCATTAATGAACCCCTTCGTTTAAAAAGAACAGCCACCGTACAAGGGGTTAAGCTATAGTTTGAGGCTAAACAAAATATTTTTTCTTTAGAAAACAGACCCTTTCGCAGGGTTACAATTACTTTATTCCTGTATTCAGGTTTCAATGAGGGGTGATAGACTAGTAAGATTATACATTTAAAGGGACATGAAACCAAAACTTGTATTGATAAAAAAAATAGTTGATAAATGCCGGCCAGTTTGTGTGCAGTAGTAGTTAGTAACTGCAGAGCTGTGTAAGTATTCCCTGCTGTCTAATGTATAAAATTACTATAGTCACTGCTGTTACATTTGAAAGGGAGATGACACCTAAAAATGTTCTTTCATGATTCAGATAGAGCATTTTAAACAACTTTCAAATTTACTTTTATTATCTAAATATATAATGCTGATTAGTGGCTGAACTTGTATAGCCATATTCATTGGCTTACCTATGGCTAGCTCCCAGGAGTGCATTGCTGCTGCTTCAATAAAAGATACCAAGAGAAATTTGATAACAGAAGTAAATTGGAAAGTTGTTAAAAAATATATAATCTATCTGAATCATGAAAGAAAATGTTGGGCTTCATGTCCCTTTAAGACAAGTGCACACTCCATAACCTGCTTAGGTATTATGTCATGGAAAAAGAGCTTGATTAATAGCTATCAGCCAATGAGTACCAGCAGGAAATACTTCGTTTTAACAAAGAATATGAAGAGAAAGAGATACATTTATTAAAAGATTTTTTTTTATTAGTTGTTTAAGTTTGGTTTTCATTAAAGGGAAAGTGTACTGTAAATAGTTTCCCCCTTAATGTGTTTCCTATGAATTATGATAGGTTTATTTTTGTATATAAAATGACTGGTGTTTTTCTTTAAAACCACAACCCATAACAATGCACCAGGTTTGCTTGGAAATCAGACCTCCTTATCTGATAACTTTCTATATGCACAAATGATTCCTCTTATCGCTGTCTATATAAGAAAGTCTTTATTACTTATCTCTTTCCTCCCACAGGGAGTGTAATTTCTTCTGCTGACTATGTTTACATAGCTTTTTCTAGCCAGTATAGAAATGTTCAGTATAGGTAGAGATACCACAGGCAAAACCAGCTATTTAAAATGTCAAAATAAAGGTAAATTACATATTTGTAAACATTTTAATACACTCCAGCAGGCAGTGACATCACTAGGGTTGGTGTCACTCTGTGCACTAACTCATGGTGTCACCCCCCAGTAATGTTTATAAATAAAGGGACATGTTAGTGGCATAGTTAGGATACATCTTGCTCTAGGCAGTGAGAATCTGCTGCCCCCCCCCCCCCCCCAGCCCAATTAAGTTCAGCTCATATTTGCTTTATATGTTTTTTTCCCGAGGCTAGGGATGCATAGAGGGGTCATGCACACATAATTGAAAACCAGATGTCATGGGGTTAATACAAATAAAAAATTAAACATATATGAGTGGTGAGGCACCTACTTCTAAATATTTGCTACCTGCCCTAAATTGTGCTGCGCTAGGCACAAAAATCATCACTGGGCAAATGCATCACATTCATAATGCACAGTGTTTTGCAGGCTCTTCAACAGCAATGTATGTAGCTCACAACACCAGTGCTCAATTAGTAGTATAGTAATTTACAATAATAATATTAACTGTTTTATTAGGTGATGATATCTTAGCTGAATTATTCTGCTAATGCTAACACATCATCACCTAATGAAGCAGTTAAATATTTTCCCATGTAAAATTCTTTTAGTTTTACTGTAGCTTTAGTGATTGATCATATGTGATGTAAATGCTGTAAATGAACTTACTGGGTAACCCCAGATTTCTCTACTCTTCCTCCTTCTAGCTGTCTTAAAGTTTGCAATGCTGCCTGTGTTGTAATTGTCCCTCTCTATTCCTCTGTCCTGCGCTGCAGTGCTGGCTGGTTGTGCTCCTCCTACTTCATCTCCAGTCGTGTTCCTCCTTCTTCATCTCCGGTCATTCTCCTCCTTCTTTATCTCTGGTCATTCTCCTCCTTCTTCATCTCCGGTCGTGCTCCTCCTTCTTCATCTCCGGTCGTGCTCCTCCTTCTTCATCTCTGGTCATTCTCCTCCTTCTTCATCTCCAGTCGTGCTCCTCCTTCTTCATCTCCGGTCATGCTCCTCCTTCTTTATCACTGGTCATGCTCCTCCTTCTTCATCTCTGGTCATTCTCCTCCTTCTTCATCTCCGGTCGTGCTCCTCCTTCTTCATCTCCGGTCATGCTCCTCCTTCTTCATCTCTGGTCATTCTCCTCCTTCTTCATCTCCGGTCGTGCTCCTCCTTCCTCATCTCCGGTCATGCTCCTCCTTCTTTATCTCCAGTCGTGCTCCTCCTTCTTCATCTCCGGTCATTCTCCTCCTTCTTTATCTCTGGTCATTCTCCTCCTTCTTCATCTCCGGTCGTGCTCCTCCTTCTTCATCTCCGGTCGTGCTCCTCCTTCTTCATCTCCGGTCGTGCTCCTCCATCTCTGGTCATTCTCCTCCTTCTTTATCTCCTGTCATTCTGCTCCTTCTTCATCTCCGGTCATGCTCCTCCTTCTTTATCTCCGGTCATACTCCTCCTTCTTCATCTCTGGTCATTCTCCTCCTTCTTCATCTCCGGTCATGCTCCTCCTTCTTCATCTCCGGTCATGCTCCTCCTTCTTCATCTCCAGTCATGCTCCTCCTTCTTCATCTCCGGTCGTGCTCCTCCTCCTTCATCTCCGGTCATGCTCCTCCTTCTTTATCTCCGGTCATTCTCCTCCTTCTTCATCTCCGGTCATGCTCCTCTTTCTTCATCTCCAGTCGTGCTCCTCCTTCTTCATCTCCGGTCATGCTCCACCTGCACCTGCAGGCTCGCAAGAAACAGCAGTTATGGAGAAGCGGTCACAAAGACCGCTGCTCCATAACCCTGTCTGCCTGCTCTAAACAGGCGGACAGACTTCGCCACAATTCAACCCGATCGAGTATGATCGGGTTGATTGACACCCCCTGCTGGCAGCCGATTGGCCGTGAGACTGCATAGGGCGGCGTTACACCAGCAGCTCTTGTGAGCTGCTGGTGCAATGCTGAATATGGAGAGCGTATTGATCGCCGCATTCAGCGAGGTCTGTCGGACCTGATCCACACTGTCAGATCAGGTCCGACAGACTTTGTTAAATAGAGGCCAATGTGTTTTCTCTCATAATTCAGATAGAATATACAATTTTAAAAATGTTCCAATTTACTTCTATTATTTAATTTGCTTCCTCCTCTTTGTTTCCTTTGTTTAAATGTATACCTAGGTAGGCTCAGGAACAGCAATGCACTATTGGGAGCTAGCTGCTGATTGGTGGTTGTACAAATATGCCTACTGTCATTGGCTAATCCAATGAGTTTATCTAGCTCCCAGTAGTGCATTACTGCTCCTTCAACAATAGATACCAAGAGAATGAAGCACATTTCATAATAGAAGAAAATTAAAAAGCTGTTTCAAATTATATGCTCTTTGAATCTTGAAAAATGTTTGGGTTTCATGTCCCTTTAATTTGCTAAATACCTTTTCTTTATTGATCACTTTATGGTAATAACAAAGTTCAATATTCATAAGTAGATAAAAACAGGCAACAGAGAACTGTGGTTGTGTCTATTCAGGTTAAAAAAAAGGATGTAATCGAACTTAACATTCCTTTAGGCATTAATTAAAAAATTGTGTAAAAAATGTTAAGCTTTTCAGCAACAAATGGAACTCACTCTAAGTGATTAACCTGAAAAACTAATGATCTGTATAACATACTCTTAAAAATATAATATGATAAATATCATCTTGCATAACTATTAAACCAACTTTCACTAAATATTTTGCGTTCGCGAACGGCGGACGCGAACTTCCACAACTGTTCGCGAACGGGCGAACCGGGCGAACCGCCATAGACTTCAATAGGCAGGCGAATTTTAAAACCCACAGGGACTCTTTCTGGCCACAATAGTGATGGAAACGTTGTTTCAAGGGGACTAACACCTGGACTGTGGCATGCCGGAGGGGGATCCATGGCAAAACTCCCATGGAAAATTACATAGTTGATGCAGAGTCTGGTTTTAATCCATAAAGGGCATAAATCACCTAACATTCCTAAATTGTTTGGAATAACGTGCTTTAAAACATCAGGTATGATGTTGTATCGATCAGGTAGTGTAAGGGTTACGCCCGCTTCACAATGACAGACCAAACTCCCCGTTTAAAGGGACAGTCTACACCAGAATTTTTATTGTTTTAAAAGATAGATAATCCCTTTATTACCCATTTCCCAGTTTTGCATAACTAACACATTTATAATAATATACTTTTAACCTCTGTGATTATCTTGTATCTAAGCCTCTGCAAACTGCCCCTTTTTCCAGTTCTTTTGACAGACTTGCAGTCTAGCCAATCAGTGCCTGCTCCCAGATAACTTCTCGTGCACGAGCACAGTGTTATCTATATGAAATACGTGAACTAACACCCTCTAGTGGTGAAAAACTGTTAAAATGCAATCTGAAAGAGATGGGCTTCAAGGTCTAAGAAATTAGCATATGAACCTCCTAGGTTAAGCTTTCAACTAAGAATACCAAAAGAACAAAGAAAAATTGGTGATAAAAGTAAATTGGAAAATTGTTTAAAATTACATGCTCTATCTGAATCATGAAAGTTTATTTAATCTACACTACTGTTACACCAGATATGAGTTGCACTGGGGTGACACTGTGCCCTGGCAGGCAGGCAGGCACTGAAACGCACACGTGTGAAGGAAACTGACTGCTATTATTTAACACAGTCAAAAAAGTGTTGTTTTTTTTAAATCTACACTACTGTTACACCACATATGAGTTGCACTGGGGTGACACTGTGCCCTGGCAGGCAGGCACTTAAACGCACATGTGTGAAGGAAACTGACTGCTATTATTTAACACAGTCAAAAAAGTGTTGTTTTTTTTAAATCTACACTACTGTTACACCAGATATAAGTTGCACTGGGGTGACACTGTGCCCTGGCAGGCAGGCACTGAAACGCATACGTGTGAAGGAAACTGACTGCTATTATTTAACACAGTCAAAAAACTGTTGTTTTTATTAAATCTACACTACTGTTACACCAGATATGAGTTGCACTGGGGTGACACTGTGCCCTGGCAGGCAGGCACTTAAAAGCACACGTGTGAAGGAAACTGATTGCTATTATTTAACACAGTCAAAAAAGTGTTGTTTTTTTTAAATCTACACTACTGTTACACCAGATATGAGTTGCACTGGGGTGACACTGTGCCCTGGTAGGCAGGCACTTAAACGCACACGTGTGAAGGAAACTGACTGCTATTATTTAACACAGTCAAAAAAGTGTTGTTTTTAAATCTACACTACTGTTACACCAGATATGAGTGGTGGCACTGGGCAAGTGGGCACAGTATACGCTGTGAGTCTGACACACACGCTGGCAGGCAGGCAACTGCAATTAGATTACACAGGAAAAAAAAAAAAGCAGCCCTAAAAAGGGCTTTTTGGGGTGCTGTCCTTACAGTAGAGATCAGATGAGTCCTTCAGGACTGTAGTGGACACTGAATACACTAGCCTAGCTATAGATTTCCCTACTAAATCAGCAGCAGCTACACTGTCCCTCCTCTCACAAAGATTGCAGCTTCCGAATGAATCTAAAATGGATGCTGTCCAGGAGGTAGGAGGGTTTGGGAGGGAGGGTCTGCTGCTGATTGGCTGGAATGTGCCTGCTGACTGTGAGGTACAGGGTCAAAGTATTACTCAATGATGACGAATAGGGGGCGGATCAAACATTGCATATGTTCGCCCGCCGTGGCGAACGCGAACATGCTATGTTCACCGGGAACTATTCGCCAGCGAACAATTCGCAACATCACTACTAAATATGTAAATATTAAAAATGATGCTTTGAAGATATCATCTTTATAGGGCCAATAAATATAGTAAAATTGCATATTCAGCAAATGCATGACAAAAAAGACAATACAATAATGCATTTCAGAGGAGTATTCGACTTTTTTTTCTGACAAACTTCAAAATTCCCTTTTATTTCCATTTCTTCTTTATCATGTGACAGCTATCGACCAATCACAGACTCATATATGCGTATGCTGAGAACTTACACGGTTTTATAATGGCAGCTTTTTTTTTTTTTTAACCTTGCATTCTCTATCTAAATCAAGAAAGTTTAATTTTGACTATAATGTGCCTTTGGGGGACTATTAAATGTACTAGAATTGCATATTCAACATGTGCATAATAAAGAGACAATGCAAGATCACTTACTCTTCATTTTAAATGAGTAGTAGATTTTTTTTCTGACAAATTTCAATTTGCCACCCCCTATACCATGTGACCGCCATCATACAAATACATTGTGAACTTATGTACATGCACAGTAGTTTCTGGAACCACAGACAATGTGCATATAACAAGACTGTGCACAATGGGATAATGGAGGTAAATAGGAAAGTGTAGTAAAACTGCCTGCTTTATCTGAATCATGAAAGTTTCATTTTGACCTTAGTGTCCCTTTAAATTACATATCAAAGTGATTACATTAGTATATCTACAGTATGTAACCACTAATACAATGAGCTAGGCTTATGTGTAGCTCTAGTAGGTTTAAATTTATATTTAGTTTGCCCCAGATAGTCATTTCCATCCATACCTTAAAAAACAATATTAAAACCGTTTATGTAATGCAATCTAAGGACAATGACTTCTTGACTGTGTTATGTGACAGGATTTGCACTTGATCTGTGCTTAGCATGTATCAGAGAAGGAAGTGGAATCAAGTAATTATCTTAAGGGCATCTAAGTCAAGACGCAATAATTCCCTAAGTAATTAAATAAGATCAATTTAATATATATAATGTAGTTTGGGAGTAATAGGAAAAGCACTTATTTGATAAAAAACTGTAAATTTCTTAAAGAAAGTATTTTAAGGGAAAATAATGATGATGATGATAATAATAATACATTTAAACTCTAGTGTAATAAATCAAACCTATATGTTAAATTATTAAAGATAGGAGCAATAATTAAAGATTATCTAGTTATTGTCCCGACCAATTCTGTTTACAATCTATTACATAAATAACCCTTTCTTTACCATGAATTATGAGTGAGGATGGGCAAAAAAGTGTGAATATTTTATTTGTTTAAAAAATAATATTATATATATATATATATATATATATATATATATATATATATATATATATATATATATATATTTATATATATAAATATCATCCTAGTGAGGTGTTAGAGACAAATAAAGAACCAGAAATAATAAAGCAATAAAGCTGCAAGGTTCAGATACACTCCACAAGTTCTCTGACAAAAATAACCACCTGATATTTAACTAAAGGGACACTAAACCCCAATGTTTTCTTTAATGATTCAGATAGAGCATGCAATTTTAAGCAACCTAAGAGCCGGCCCATTTTTGGTTCAGAACCTGGGTTATGCTTGATAGTTTGCTAAATGTAGCCACCAATAAGCAAGCGCTATCCAGGGTGCTGAATCTAAAATGGGCTGTCTCCTAAGCTTTAAATTCCTGCTTTTTAAATAAAGATAGCAAGAGAATGAAGAAAAATGGATATAAGGAGTAAATTAGAAAGTTGCTTAAAATTGCATGCTCTATTTGAATCATGAAAGAAAATGTGGGTTGAGTATCCCTTTAACTATAACAAAAATATATGCCTAATAAAGTATATAATAAAATGCTTGAAAATTTAAGTGATTAGAGTGAGCAGTGCAAAAAACAAGTGAGGCACAAACGGTTTTGCGCAAGCGATATCTTTTCGCGAGCCTTTTAAATTGGGCTGATATTACAAGTTGTGCGAAATCGCCATTTACAATTAAATCCTTGATATTAGAGCTGGAGTTAATTATTTTCAGAAACAATAAGTTGCACTAACCACTTTAAAAATACGTTACAAAGTTGAGTTTCAATGCAATAAGATAAACGAAAACCTCTGGAAGGTAAATTAAAAACATCTTTATTAGATATCCATTAAAAGTCACACTTCAAAAGTTTGCCCAGCAGTGATTCAATTGTCCTGGGATTGGTCTGAATCACTGTACTAACCCTAGCTAAACTTAAATGCTAAGGCATAAAGGGAAATCTGCCTAAAAGCGGGCTAAAGTAAAAAAGTGAGTCATTGTGAACCTCATTTGCATATCTTATAATGCAATATAAGATAATGTACCACTTTGCCCAGAAAATTGTTGCTATTACAAATGTTTAGGCATTCTCATGTTTATTTATTTTGTTTGTATTGGTATGACACAAAAAGTGGAGAAAAAAAAGACAAATCTGACATATTCCACGCAAAACTCCAAAAATGGACTGGACAAAATTATTGGCACCTTCAATTTAATATTTGTTATCACACCCCTTGAAAAAAATAACTGCAATCAATCGCTTCCTGTAACCATCAATGAGTTTCTTACATCTCTCTATCAGAATTTTGGACCACTCTTCTTTCGCTAACTGCTCCCTCAGATTGGAAGGGTTCCTTTTCCCAACTGCTGTTTTAAGAAATGTCCACAGGTGCTCTATGGGATTGAGATCTGGACTCATTGCTGGCCAGTTCAGTACTCTCCAGCGCTTGTCTTAATCCATTTCTGGTTGCTTTTTGATGTGTGCTTTGGGTCATTGTCCTGCTGTAAGACCCATCACCTCTGTCTTCAGATTTCATAATACTATGCACACAGCCAAGACATCCAATGCCTGAAGCAGCAAAGCAACCCCAAAACATCAGTGAACCTCCACCATGTTTGACTCATTTATTTTTCTGAAAACAGTAGAATGATGGGCTTTACCGAAAAGCTGTAATTTTGTTTTGTCTGTCCACAGCACATTCTCCCAAAAATATTTTGGCTTCCTCAGGTAAGTTTTGGCAAACTCCAATCTGGCTTTTTTATGTTTCTGTGTCAGCAGTGGAGTCCTCCTGCGTCTCCTACCATAGCGTCCCTTTTCATTAGGATGGCGACATATAGTGCAAGCTGACACATTTGTACCCTGTGCCTGAAGGTCAGCTTAAATTTGTCTAGAAGTTGATCAAAGTTCTTTATCCACCATTCGAACAATACTTCTTTGTAATCTTTGATCAATTTTTTTCCAGTGAGATTAGTCACAGTGCCATGGGCTGTAAACTTCTTGACAATATTGCGCACAGTGGACAAAGGAACATTAAGATCTCTGGAGATGGACTTGTAACCTTGAGATTGTCGATGCTTATCCACAATTTTTGTTCTAAAAACCTCAGATAATTCTTTGCTGCTCTTTCTCTCCTCCACGCTCAGTGTGGCACACAGAGACACAAGAGAAAGATTGAGTCAATTTTTCACCATTTTAACTGGTTGCCAGTGTGATTTCTATATTGTCAGCACCTGTTAATTGATACAGGTGAGTTTAATTACAAATTACAAGAGCATCACAAACTTGAAATGCAATTATTTCTTACAATTTTGAGAAGGTCAATATTTTTGCCAATAATTTTGTCCAGTCCATTTTTGGAGTTTTTGGAGTTTTGCGTGAAATGTGTCAGATTTTACTTTGTTTTTTTCCACTTTTTTTGTGTCATACCAATACAAACAAACACAGAGATTACGAGTTTTGCGGTAACAGGGGTGCGTTGCTAACTGTTTTTTCACCACTCACTTAAGACAACGCTGGTAATACAGGTCTTTTTAAACCCAGCGTTATCCGCAAAAAAATGAGCGTAGAGCAAAATTTAGCTCCACATCTAAAAAAGCAGCATTCGGCTTCTAACGCAGTCCCATTGATTCCTATGGGGAAACAAAAGTTATGTCTACACCTAACACCCAAACATGAACCCCGAGTCTAAACACCCCTTATCTTACACTTATTAACCCCTAATCTTCCGCCCCCGACATCGCTGACACCTGCATAATATTATTAACCCCTAATCTGCCGCTCCGGACACCGCCACCACCTACATTATCCCTATGAACCCCTAATCTGCTGCCCCCAACATCGCCGACACCTACTTTTTATTTATTAACCCCTACTCTGCCGCCCCAATGTCGCTGCCACCTAACTACACTTATTAACCCCTAATCTGCCGCCGCCAACGTCGCCGTCACTATAATAAAGTTATTAACCCCTAAATCTAAGTCTAACCATAACCCCACCTAACTTAAATATAATTTAAAATAATCTAAATAAAATGACTACAATTAAATAAATTATTCCTATTTAAAACTAAATACTTACCTATAAAATAAACCCTAAGCTAGCTACAATATAACTAATAGTTACATTGTAGCTAGCATAAGTTTTATTTTTATTTTACAGGCAACTTTGTACTTATTTTAACTAGGTACAATCGTTATTAAATAGTTATTAACTATTTAATAACTTCCTAGTTAAAATAAGTACAAATTTACCTGTAAAATAAACCCTAACCTAAGTTACAATTACACCTAACACTACACTATCATTAAATAAATTAACTAAATTACCTACAATTAATTACAATTAAATTAAATAAACTAAAGTACGAAAAAAAACCCCATTAAATTACAGAAAAAAATAAAATAATTACAAGAATTTTAAACTAATTACACCTACTCTAATCCCCCTAATAAAATTAAAAAGTCTCCCAAAATAATAAAAATCCCTACCCTATACTAAATTACAAATAGCCCTTAAAAGTAATCAGCTCTTTTACCTGTAAAAAAAAATACAGTACCCCCACAACATTAAAACCCACCCCCCACACACCCAACCCTACTCTAAAACCCACCCAATCCCCCCTTAATAAAACCTAACATTACCCCCTTGAAGATCACCCTACCATGAGATGTCTTCACCCAGCCGGGCACAAGTGGTCCTCCAGAGGGGCAGAAGTCTTCATCCGATCCGGGCAGAAGAGGACCTCCAGACGGGCAGAAGTCTTCATCCAGGCGGCATCTTCTATCTTCATCCATCCGGAGCGGGTCCATCTTGAAGCCAGCATCCATCCAGACCGACGACTACACGAGGAATGACGGTTCCTTTAAATTCAATCAGCCAATCGGAATTAAGGTAGGAAAAATCCTATTGGCTGATCCAATCAGCCAATAGGATTGAGCTCGCATTCTATTGGCTGATTGGAACAGCCAATAGAATGCAAGCTCAATCCAATTGGCTGATTGGATTAGCCAATAGGATTTTTCCTACCTTAATTCCGATTGGCTGATAGAATTCTATCAGCCAATCAGAATTCAAGGGACGCCATCTTGGATGACGTCATTTAAAGGAACCGTCATTCGTCGTGTAGTCGTCAGTCTGGATGGATGCTCTGCATCGGATTTTACAATTAAATTTAGTTTATTTAATTTAATTGTAGTTAATTGTAGGTAATTTAGTAAATTCATTTAATGATAGTGTAGTGTTAGGTGTAATTGTAATTTAGGTTAGGATTTATTTTACAGGTATTTTTGTATTTATTTTAGATAGGTAGTTATTAAATAGTTAATAACGATTTAATAACTATTCTACCTAGTTAAAATAAATACAAAGTTGCCTGTAAAATAAAAATAAATCCTAAGATAGCTACAAATTAGATATGTGCGATCCGTTTCGGATCGATTCGGAAATTCGGCCGAATTCTGTAAATTCGGAATTCGGATCGATTCGATTTTCCGAATTAAAATAGTGCCGAATCTACCGAATAAATCCGAAATAGTTTGGATTTATTCGGATTTATTCGGTAGATTCGGCTGGCCATGGATTACACTAGTATTGTACAGTATATTAGGTTATATCACTCTGCTATGGGTTACACCTAATATACAGTACATAATACCAGTCTAATACACAGCACATCCCACCGAATACTTCAGTTTAGGGGTTAATAGGTAGTTTATGGGTGTTAGTGTACTTTTTAGCACTTTAGTAAAGAGTTTTATGCTACAGCGTTAGCCCATAAAACTCTTAACTACTGACTTTTAAATGCGGTAGGAGTCTTGACAGGAGAGGGTCTACCGCTCACTTCTTCCAAGACTCGTAATACTGGCGTTAGGAAAATCCCATTGAAAAGATAGGATACGCAATTTACATAAGGGGATTTGCGGTATGCTCGAGTCGCAGAAGAAAAGTGAGCGGTATACCTGTACCCGCCAGACTCGTAATACCAGTGGGCGTTAAAAAGCAGCGTTGGGACCTCTCAACGCTGCTTTTTTAAGGCTAACGGAAGACTTGTAATCTAGCCAAAAATAAATAAACATGAGAGTGCCTAAACATTTGTAATCTCAACAATTTTTTGGATTATCTGACAGAAATGCAGTGGTGCCAATATTTTTGGCCATAAATGTATACATTTGTCTATATATGTGTACATATATACTGTATATATTAATGCATTTATATGTGTATATATCTATTGACAGACATTTATACGCATATAAACACATTAATATATATGTAAACATATATAGACATATATATAAGTGCTTTAGAGCCCTTTGCCATTAAGTAGATGAAAAGATGTAAAAACATATTTATGCAATATTCATATTTAATAAAGATTTTAACTATGTATTTACTATAAATATTTCAGATTTGGTAATGCGAATATGCTATGTTGTTTGCGCGATGGGTGTTTTTTTTCACCATTGACTTTTATGGGGAATGTGAAAATGCGATTGTGTTTGCGCAATCTCAGGTGTTATGTTTTCTTTCTAGTTTTTTTCTCCATTAATTTCTATGGGGGAATACATGCACGCGCATGCAAACACTTAAGTGCAAAATAATTTTTTTAGGAACATGTAATACGAACACAACCCGACTAACGCAAAAAGCATAACTGTAGTGGAGTTTTCACGTTCGTAAAAGAAAACAAATACTGCACCACTTGTAACCTAGCACTATGTGTACTGTACATTCTGTGATAACTTTTCCATTCTCATAGCTAGTTTGCAAATAATCCCTAAAAATGATTATTTAATATTTTATACTTGAATTATGACATTATGCATATTTCTTACTTTGCTATTTAGGGACAAACTTTAGCCCAGTAAAGATGGGTTTACCTGCTAGAGTGTGCGTGCAATATATATATATACTGTATAGAAAGCAGTTCATAACTCATTTCTCAAGGTTACAAACTGCTTCTGTCTGGAAATATCTCAGGGTATAAATTCTAAGTAAAGTTTACACTTAGAAAATAGTTTGTTTTTAAATATGAAGATAATAGAAAAAAAACTAACAACGCAGCAGTTAAAAGATAGGTAATTTTCTGTTTTCTTTTTTAATTATGTTCACATATTTTTGTAGCTGTTAAACAGACAATTTCTGCTGAAAGGACATTGGCACTTGTACAGTGAGGGAAAAAGTGAGGGAAACAATTATTTGATCCCCTGCTGATTTTGTACGTTTGCCCACTGACAAAGAAATGATCAGTCTATAATTTTAATGGTAGGTTTATTTGAACAGTGAGAGACAGAATAACAACAACAAATCCAGAAAAAAACAATTAAAAAAAGTTATAAATTGAAATAAGTATTTGACCCCTTTGCAAAACATGACTTAGTACTTGGTGGCAAAACCCTTGTTGACAATCACAGAGTTCACACGTTTCTTGTAGTTGGCCACCATGTATGCACACATCTCAAGAGGGATTTTGTCCCACTCCTCTTTGCAGATCCTCTCCAAGTCATTAAGGTTTCGAGGCTGATGTTTGGCAATTCGAACCTTCAGCTCCCTCCACAGATTTTCTATGGCATTAAGGTCTGGAGACTGGCTAGGCCACTCCAGGACCTTAATGTGCTTCTTCTTGAGCCACTCCTTTGTTGCCTTGGCCATGTGTTTTGTATAATTGTTATGCTGGAAAACCCATCCACGACCCATTTTCAATGCCCTGGCTGAGGGAAGGAGATTCTCACCCAAGATTTGACGGTAAATCGCCCCATCCATGGGGGATGGTGTTCTTGGGGTCATAGGCAGCATTCCTCCTCCTCCAGACACAGCGCATTGAGATAATGCCGAACAGCTCGATTTTGGTCTCATCTGACCACAACACTTTCACCCAGTTCTCCTCTGAATCATTCAGATGTTCGTTGGGAAACTTCAGATGGGTCTGTAGTAGTACATGTGCTTTCTTGAGGAGGGGGACCTTGGGGGCGCTGCAGGATTTCAGTCCTTCGCGGCGTAGTGTGTTACTAATTGTTTTCTTGGTGACTATGGTCCCAGCTGCATTGAGATCATTGACAAGATCCTCCTGTGTAGTTCTGGGCTGATTCCTCACCATTCTCATGATCATTGAAACTCCATGAGGTGAGATCTTGCATGGAGCCCCAGACCAAGGGAGATTGACAGTTTTTTCGTGTTTCTTGAATTCGCAAATAATCGCACCAACCGGCTAAGCTGCTTGGCGATGGTCTTGTAGCCCATATCAGCCTTGTGCAGGTCTACAATCTTGTCCCTGACATCGTTGGACAGCTCTTTGGTCTTGGCCATGGTGGAGAGTTTGGAATCTGATTGATTGATTGCTTCTGTGGACAGGTGTCTTTTATACAGGTAACAAGCTGAGATTAGGAGCGCTCCCTTTAAGAGAGTGCTCCTAATCTCAGCTCGTTACCTGTATAAAAGACACCTGGGAGCCAGAAATCTTGCTGATTGATAGGGGATCAAATACTTATTTCATTTATTAAATTGCAAATCAATTTATAACTTTTTTGAAATGCGCTTTTCTGAATTTTGTTGTTGTTATTCTGTCTCTAACTGTTCAAATAAACCTACCATTAAAATTATAGACTGATCAGCAGAGGATCAAATAATGTTTTCCCTCACTGTAGCTTTTGAATAAATGTGAGCTTGTCCCATACCACCTGAAGGAGCAAAAAAAAAAAGAAGCAAATTCTGTAACCAGCAAATGCTGCAAACCAAATAGCTGGTTCGGGCATTTTGTATCATTGTGAAATCATAGGTTACAGATTTAGCTTTTTTAGGGAGTATGGGAAAAAGCTGGGGGTTTTTGCACAAAAACAAGATGTATTTTATGTCTCTTAAATTCACAAATAAATATGCACTGTGTTAAATGTGCAGATTCTCATAAAATGTGTAACTTAGGTTTAACACCACTTGGTTATAACTCCACAACCTCTGCAATACAGTCAATACATAACTTCCAGGTAATGCTGAATAAACATTCATACTACATATGAAAATACTTCAAACCACATGATTACATGGTATAGTGTGTGTTTCTGTAAAGAACATTTTAGTATTGATAGCCTGAAATCCATACCAGGAAATAGCCCAGTACCGGACTGAGTAATATCACTGACAAGTACTTCTCAGATGATTGAGGCCAGCCAATCCAAGAGCTCAATTTATGAAGCTATTGAAGCAGCTTTGGACCCCTTTGCTGGGCAGGCTCTCCTTGCAAACCTACAACAGAAAGTTAAGAAGTTGGAGTTAAATCCCCATGGACAGTGATTGGCAACCCCTGCTCTTGTGTGATTGGTTGTGTGAGAGGAGGAGGCAGCATGTTTGCAGGTGCAATGATAAATACAGACACTAGTAGCTGCCTCGCTCCCTGTTATCTCTGGTGGACAGGTTCTCTTCCTAGGAACCTTGTCCGCCTGCATTTTAGTAATTACAAGGCATTTCTGTAGTATTGCTATAGAATATCATATCAACCAAGTATTAATGTTTTTAAAACAAATTAATAGGCATGTGCGTAAAAAATTGCTGAATGATGCTGCCCTCAGCCATATTTGGGATTTATGAAACAAATGCCAAAAAATGAACAACTGCACACCCTTACTAATGTACATGCTATTTTTCAGTAGCCAAATTCCACCCGCAATTTGCCTTATGTGGATTAGCCAATCTGGGATTTAGTACATAGACAACAAGGCTAGCCACTGTCATAAAGTTAGTATAAAATGCATTATTTGGGCAGTTATCTGATAAAGCTAATTAGGGACATATATGTAGTGGGTTAGTTTTGAACAGTTAGCAGGGTGCATTTCACATTCTGAGAATTAGAAATTGCTGAGATTTGAGGGCTAAATTAAATAAAAAGGGGCAAAATAAATAATGGAAATATATTGCAAAGGTGTTTCATTACACATAACTAAACATTTTATATAAAAATATCAAGGTGTATACTGTCTCTTTAAGCATCTCATATACAGAAAGGAAATTGAAGGGTCAACCAATATTGTTTTACTTTTTCACATTACTCTATGAAACAAAACCCTTTTGACAGTATTCTCTGGGTCTCATGGGACTACTGCCATATGCAGGGCCAAGCTGAACATTTGTGGGGCCCTGGGCAAGATACATTTTTGGGCCCCTCAGCCCAATGCCCTTATTCCCCTCCCACTGTTTGCCTTGCCCCTTGTATGGCCCAACCCTGTTGCCAACATTCTGTGATACCTTTATAAAGAATAAGACAAAATATTAGACCTCCTGATACCATTATCACTTATAAACTAAATACAACATATAAATTGCACCATCTCATAACCTCACTACTGACATTGCGGGGCCCCCCAAAGAGTGGGGCCCTGGGCAGGTGCCCCTCTCGCCCTACCCATATGCCTTCTAGGATCTATCCCAGGATGGATCTCTCTCTCAAGGCCACACTTTGTTCACCCCTCATAAATTTGCCCCACACCTCTCACAATATGTGTCAACCCACCTCCCTCTCTTCTAGTCTCTAAAACAGGGTAGTATTTACCTGTTTACCACCTTCACAGGATTAGCCTCAACATAATGCTTAATCGTCATATATTTAAGGCCGCATTGGCCTACCAGAATACCAGAAGATTTCCCGGTGGGGTGCAGCAGATGGGGCTGGAAGGCTACAATTCAGGGGTGATTAATAGATGCAATTGGGTTGTTGCGTACCTATATAACAACAATCTGGCACTTTTTCTTAATACAAACTAATATAATATAATTCTGAAAAAAATATTGAGGGAAGGATTATCCCAGTAAAAATGGGATATGCACATTATACTGAGTCAGTGAAAAATAGGGATGGTCTCCAAATTTTCCAGGGCTGCTTTTTATTCACAGCCTGTTCCTGCATATATTACAAATTTATTTTGAAAGAAAAATAAGATAAATGGAAAAAATAAAAAAAATAAACAAACTTGCATAGGAAGAAAAAAAAAAAATATTAGTTGTAATCTAAAAATGTTTGAATAGTTATAATGATCTCCAGTATATAATCAATCTTGTAGAAGCAAGAAATATTTCATTAATATTTTTAGATAATGCTGTCAGGTTATTTATCCTACAACTTCACCAGATCCATAGTAGTTTTGCCAACCACAAACTCTTTCTGAATTTAAATAACACAAAGAAATATAAATAACAGTTTTGGTTATCGCACCAGTTAAATAAAGTGCATCATTATTAATAAAGCAATAAATGCTTGTTGAAGTCTCTGGTTAATATACAATATACATGGCTCAATTTCTTGGTAGTTTCTTTCTAAAGGATTACCAACATATGTAAACGTTTTATATCATAAAATAAATATATTAGAATTACCCACATATTATATGTGCCACACACCAGCAGACTGTAAGTCATGATTTCAAACTCTGGGGCCCATTTATCAAAGGGCTTGCGGACCTGATCCGTCACTACGGATCAGGTCCGCAAGACCTCGCTAAATGCGGAGAGCAATACGCTCTCCACATTTAACATTGCACCAGCAGCTCACAAGAGCTGCTGGTGCAACGCCGCCCCCTGCTGACTCGCGGCCAATCGGCCGCCAGCAGGGAGCTGTCAATCAACCCGATCGTATTCGATCGGGTTGATTTCCGGCGATTCCTGTCCGCCTGCTCAGAGCAGGCGGACAGGGTTATGAAGCAGCGGTCTTTAGACCGCTGCTTCATAAGTTGTGTTTCTGGCGAGTCTGAAGACTCGCCAGAAACACGGCCCTTCAAGCTCCGTACGGAGCTTGATAAATGGGCCTGTCTATGTCAAGTTTAAATTTATATTATGATAAAATAATATATTAAATCATAATTATTAAAGAGTACTATTTAAATAAAGTGTAGCCAAATTGTTTAGTGTTGGGTACAAATGTTAAAGTAATCTAATTTGATATAACAACTAGTAAGAAATGTTTGTGTACAATTTACACAAGTAGCAGTTGTACACTGGCTGATGAGGATAACTACTACAGCTGTGTTGGTGACGTGGGCCACACCTCCTGCAGCATCAAAACAATACAACATTTTAACCCTTTTGTGCCGGGGTTAACTGACTACATCAGAACAACTGTTCCGATATAAACAAATTGAAATCTCGCAATCGTGCACGTGATCACGAGATTTCAATGATAGGATTGCATCAGGGGGCGTCCCTATGATGCTAAGCACGCCCTCCAGACCGCGATCCCATCAGGGAAGCACGAGTGGCTTTTGGAAAGCCAAGCGGTTAGGATGTTGTATTCCGTCATTCGGTGCTAAAGCCCAGCAAAATTCGGACGGATTACAATGCTATGCCCTAACAGCGTTAAAAGGTTAAAATACCCTCTGTTAGATAAAAAAAACGAAAAATGATTTAATTCCCCTTTGATTTAAAAATTACTCAATTGACATGAACAATTAGTCACCTAATAAGTTCCTTATTCTGTTTCAGCAATTTTACCTTTTTAGTGAATCATTATTTTGTTGTTGTTGTTTGTGTGTTTTTGGATGTCTTATGAAATACTCATTGTTGCTTTCCTACATTACATAATAGCTACAAATTAGCAGATATGCCACACAGCGTGTTCAGATATAAATCCTTTGATACAACAATAGCTAAACTCATTACCACTGTGATTCTGTACCTTTGCCCTTTATAGACAAACTATTATGTGTTTTAAGAAGAAGATATCAATATAATATGTAAACTGCTCATGGGAAAGTAATGGCATTTCCACCCCCTAATGCTGGATGTCTTCTGAATGTGAAAGTGACCCTGTGTTGTTATCTTTGCATTGTTATGGTCTTCACAGGCTCCTATTCAGCTGCACACAGTTTTAGTCTGTGTTGATGTTTTGTAGCTTAGTTTACATGTGGGAAAGGAATCTCCCTCTCTGTGACAAGAGCATTCATCCCTCCTTTTGTCTCCTGGTACTTGATCTATCTTTGTCAACAGTGCCATCAAACCGGCTGCTGATTTGTAGCATGGTGTATTAGAAACAGAAATTTAAAGCACTTATTTTGCTTCCATTGTCTTTTGATTTTGTCAATGAAGCAAAAGTATTAATCAAAATAGATAGATCAAAGTTTAGTGATAGATAGATAGATAGATAGACACATTATTGATTGATAGATAGATAGATAGATAGATATAGATGAACATATTTGAACTTATTTGGCTGGCATTTTACAATTCAACTTGTACAAAATTCACTACAAACCTTAAAATGGCACTGTACTGTAAAAGTGGTTAAAGGGACACTCAATCAAAATTAAACTTTCATTATTTAGATAGAGCATGCCATTTTAAACAACTTTCCAATTTACTTCCATTAACTAAAGGTGCACAGTTTTTTTATATTTAAACTTTTCGAGTCCCCAACTCCTACTGACCATGTGCAAGAATAAGTGTGTATGCATTTGTGAATGGCTGATGGCTGTCACATGGTACGTGTATGCATTTGTGATTGGCTGATGGCTGTCACATGGTACAGGGGGAGTAGAAAAAGACATAACTTTTAAAATTGTCAGAAAAAAATATCTACTACTCATTTGAAGTTTAGACTAAGTGCTATTACATTGTCTTGTTATCTTGCAGTTGCTGATTATGCAAATCTACTGTGTTGACTGGTCCTTTAAATTATTAAAGAGACATGAAACCCCCCAAAAATATTTTGTGATTTAGACAGAGAATACCATTTTAAAAAATATTCCAATTTACTTTTATTATCAAATTTGTTTTGTTCCCATGATATTCTGTTTTGAAGAGAAACCTAGGTAGGCATCTGGTGTACTACATGACAGGACATAGTGCTGCTGTTGTCTAGTGCTCTTGCAAATGAATAACATTCTTTCAAATCTCTTTATGGGATATTGGGAGCATCACTTCTTCCCAAGTCATAGTCTGGGTGCGAATCTTGTGCTGTACAAAAGATACATTGATGATCTGTTTTTTATTTGGAGAGGGAGCGAAATAGAACTAGATAATATAATAACAGATATGAATAGAAATGATATGGGAATCTCTTTCACTCATAACTATGGTAAGAACCTTATAACATTTCTGGATCTGGATTTTGAGGTTGAAGACAATCACCTAATAACAAAAACCCACTTCAAGGAGGTTGATGATAACAATCTAATACATTATAACAGTTGCCACTTGAAGAAGTGGAAAGATAATGTCCCTAAGGGCCAATACCTTAGGATAAAAAGAAACTGCTCAAGAATACTATACTACCAGGAGCAAATTCAGATTTTAGAACAGAAATTTATAGAAAGAGAATATGATCCAATAATAATTAAACAAGCTAAACATGAAACTGATAAGAGAGAAATAAATAGTCTCCTCACATATCAACTAAGGAAAGGGAAAGACCAACTGAAAGACACCTCTGTAATTGATATGCCATTTATTACTGACTTCAACCATGATAACAGACTGATATCCAAAACTTAAAAAAATCACTGGCATCTGGTTCAAACAGATCCTATAATAGGCGAAAAGGTAACCGACCAGCCCAAAGTGATATATAGGAAAGCAAAGAATTTAAAAAGCCTACTAGCTCCAAGTGAACTTAAAAAACTGAAAAAGTAAGAGCTATGAAGTTAGCATAGAAGGGAATCAATTAAATGGCTTCTTTCCTTGTTTTGGCTGTAGGGCCTGTAAATATAGTAGTAAACTAAAGACTCTCAAATAAGAAATAATTTTTTTTAAATTTAATATTAAGGACACGATTAGATGTCAAGACAAGGGTGTAATTTATTCAATTCAATGTTCATGTAAAAAAACTCTATTTTGTCGAAATGACCAGAACACTACGTGAAAGAATCAGAGAACATCTGTCCTGCATTGACAGGGGTAATCTAGACCCACATATTTACAGTCGCTTCAGGGAAGTACACAATAACAATCTTAAAGACTTCCGATATTGGGGTATTAAGAAAATAAAACCTGATTGGAGAGGAGGTGAATGGGAAAAGAAAGTACTCACAGCAGAAGCAGAAATAATTTATAAATTAGACACTCTACAACCAGGAGGTTTAAATTCTGAAATTGATATCTCCCCCTTCTTATAAATCCCTTATGCCCCTAGCCTCCACACCCCCTATTCTTAATCCCAGAGACTCTTAATTTAAGCCTTAATGACATTAGTTTACATTATCATGTTCTCCTTTTTTAGTCTGGATATTTTATTATTAGCTAGATTATTACTCTAGTTTATTGTTTTATTTATATATAAAATGTTTTGTCTATATCTCTTTAATACTCTTTTCTGAGAAGGAATTACTATTTATATGGAATTGTAGATATATATTACTATTGTATATGTTAAAAAGCAGCGTAAATAATTTATTCAAATGTTATGAAGCATTTAAGCTAACCATTTTTGTGTCCAGAGTAGTGTTTGGAAACCAAACAAACCAATCCTCCTTAAATAAATTCTACCTTTACAGAAAGGTAAAACAGGTGGAATTTCAACCAATTGAAAAGAAGGGAGGCCTATTTAAACCTTCAAGTGAGCAGTACATGCATGTCTTGATAAAGCCCACTGGGTGAAATGAAACCCATTGACCAGGACTTGCTGCCACTTATTACAGACGTATTGCTGTTTCTAAGACATTTTGATTTGGCTGTTCACTGGAACTTTTGCCCTATATTTTTCTTCAGCAATACTTCAATACTGTGCTATACACCAAACTCTTTTCCTAAGACGCCTAGGAAACTTATAGGAAGAGGAGATTGCACATGATACTGATTGCTGCCATTCATAGCCGTTGGGCTATTACGTGACCTCTGACCTCTGAAGTATAGAGGGGAGTCAGGTGACCCATACCCGCTACCGGAGCCTTGCAAACAAATTGCTGGATATAATCACACGAAGGATATAGAAAAAGGGTAACACAGGATTCTTAACCGAAGTGCTTGAACCAAGTAAAGGTACCTGTTTATACCCATAACTCCTGTAGTCCCTCTGGATGCGGTCAGTGCCGCTGAGGGGAATACACTAAAGGCTTAGGTCTATTTTCATAATGTGTACTATCCCTCTGGATGCAGTTAAATCCGCCAAGGGGATTGTGAACTGCCACTTTATATAAAATAAAAGTCTGCAGATAAATACTCATCGTATCTCCTTAAGGCCTATGTTTGAAGTAACAATGTATTTTGCTTTATTGGCTTTGCATCAGCCAAATGGATTTTTTCACCTTTAATTCCGATTGGCTGATAGAATTCTATCAGCCAATTGGAATTCAAGGGACACCATCTTGGATGACATCATTTAAAGGAACCTTCATTCTTCAAGAGGAGTCGAAAGAAGAGGATGTTCCACGCCGGATGTCTTGAAGATGGAGCCGCTCCGCGTCAGAAGGATGAAGATAGGAGATGCCGTCTGGATGAAGACTTCTCCCGGCTTCGTTGAAGATGGATGTCCAGTCTTCAAAAACTGTAAGTGGATCTTCGGGGATTAGTGTTAGTTTTTTTTTAAGGGTTTATTGGGTGGGTTTTATTTTTAGATTAGGGGTTTGGGCAAGGAAAAAGAGCTAAATGCCCTTTTAAGGGCAATGCCCATCCAAATGCCCTTTTCAGGGCAATGGGGAGCTTAGGTTTATTTAGATAGGGTTTTATTTGGGGGGTTTGGTTGTGTGGGTGGTGGGTTTTACTGTTGGGGGGGTTGTTTGTATTTGTTTTTAAAGGTAAAAGAGCTGATTTCTTTGGGGCAATGCCCCGCAAAAGGCCCTTGGCAGTTTAGTTTAGGCTAGGTTTTTTTTTATTTTGGGACTTTTTTATTTTTTATTTTGATAGGGCTATTAGATTAGGTGTAATTAGTTTAAATATTTGATAATTTCTTTTTTATTTTGTGTAATTTAGTGTTTTTTATTTTTTGTAATTTAGTTAATTGTATTTAATTAATGTAATTTATTTAATTGAAGTGTAATGTTAGGTGTTAGTGTAAGACAGGTTAGGTTTTATTTTACAGGTAACTTTGTATTTATTTTAGAAAACAAAAGAAATCCGGTGCACTCAGGGGTAAGAAAAATATGCAGAAGATTGCTTTATTATATAAAATTCAGAATGGGATGCACATGAGTGACAAAAAAGTACAGAAAGGGTGTGATCCTATTGCGTTTCGCGCCGTTACAGGCGCTTAGTCATAGGATATGACCCAGGTGTATACCACCCCACCTTATGAAGGGAGATGCAACCAACCAGCGCTCAGGAGGAACGCCCGTCAGACACTCCCCCCATTTAGGTTAAGGTGGAACACTCCTCTAGCACACATAAAAGAACAGGTAATATAAAAGACATTATGTGAAAATTAAAAACAATTCTGGAAATGACAAATTTTACAGGCAAATGTTTGACCATGAATAGGAAGAATTAATGAATAAAGGATTAGGATTGAAATACAGTGTCTTTAAATGGGGAAATTCGTGAGCTGGAAGTCCAAAGTGAAGGAAGGAATATTTGAATATTGTTAATGTATACATTAACATCTCATGGGTTGTTAATTATTTATTTATATAGAGATCTAAAATGAAAATTTATGAAACTCAATATAATTTAAAGATGTATTTAGGTGTTAATGTTAATTAGTATTTATGTTTTATATTAATGTTATGTAATATGGGACACAAAATCCAATATACATATTACATTTATAACTGCATTTGTGATAATTCATTTTACTTGAAAAAAATATATGAATTAATCTGTAAAGTAGGAAATATCCCACTCTAAATTCATGCCATTTGGATATCTAGTTTCCAGTTTAAGAATCCAGAATAACTCACGTTTAGTTAGGGACTTATGTCTATCACCACCTCTGGGATGTCTATTAACTATTTCTATAATCTGGACTCCAAAATCCGGGACATTAGTAAAATGTACCCCATTAAAATGCTTGGCTATTGCTGACTCCTTTTTATAATTTTTGACATCCCTTATGTGTTCTCTGACCCTGTCACGAAATTCGTGTGAGGTCTGACCCACATATTGATGAAAACAGTGATTACAGGTGATAAGATAGACCACCCATTTGGATCTACATGTTGCGTGAAAATTTATTTCAAAGCATCTGTCATTTACTGAGCAGGTAAAAATGTTACCTAATATCAGCAATTGACAAGCTAGGCAATTGAAGTTATTGCATTCGAAGTTTCCCTTCTTATGTAGCCAGGTTCTAATACTAGATTGTTTTTTAGTTTGAACCATGCTTGGCGACAATTTAGAACCTAAGGTTTCTGGCTTCCTGGGAACAAACCTGCATTTACTGACGTAAGGTTTAAGTTGGGGATCATTATGAAGTAACCTCAAGTGTCTTTTTATAATAGAAACAATTCTGTTGTAATGAGTAGAGTATGGTGTACTAAAAACCACAGTGTCATTGCTAAAGGGGCTGTTTCGATTTCTGGAAGCTGCATGACTATATTTCGCTTCCTCTTGTGCTTTGTTAAGTATTTTTTCTTTAGAACCTCTCTTTAGGAGCCTGGTTTTTAGTTCCTCAGACTGGTTTTTATATATGGTGTCATCATTTGTGTTTCTTTTTAACCTAATAAATTGGCTTTTTGGAATAGAATTTAACAAATGAGGGGGATGAGCTGAATGTGCATGCAGGATGGTATTACCTGCAGTAGGTTTACGAAATGTGCTAGAAACAATACACGTATTGCTCATATCACCCTTAAGTGTCAAATCCAAAAAGTTCACCTGTGTAGGGTTAACTTCGCCAGTGAATTTTAATTCCAAATTGTTGTTGTTTAAATAATCCAAGAATGTGATTAATGTAAAATCTGGAATATTAGAGATGTCCAATATAAATATCATGTCGTCAATAAAACGATTATATAGTATGGTACTGTCCTTAAACTGATAATTATCTGAAAAAATGTAATGGAGCTCCCACCAACCCACAAACAAATTGGCATACGAGGGGGCAAACTTGGCCCCCATCGCCGTGCCATGAACTTGAAGAAAGAAGGAATGATTAAACATAAAATAATTGTGGTTTAGTAGGAACTCCAAACATTCACAAATAAATATTTTTTCTGCCTCACCATATTTGGTCTCTCTATCTAGGAACCACTTTATTACTTGAATACCCAAATGGTGTGGAATCCTTGAATAGAGAGACTCTATATCTACAATGGCCCAACAATAAGACTTCTGCCATTCAAATTTTTTTAGGTTTTGTAGAAGGTGACCTGAGTCCCTAAGGTAACTATACAGGTTTAAGACCATAGGTTGGAGGATGGAATCCATCCACTCGGACACATGCTCCAAGAGGGAGCCTATGCCCGAGACGATGGGTCTACCCGGGGGGAGACTGGATTTTTGTGGATTTTGGGCACGTGGTGGAAGATCGGAATAGTGGGTGAATTGGGAACTAAAAGTTCTACATCTCTCTTTTTTATAATACCCAAAGCTACTCCATCCTCCAACAACATGACCAAATCCTTTTTAAATTTTGCAGTAGGATCTGTGATAAGTGAACAATAAGTGTCAGTGTCAGATAATTGTCTTTCTGCTTCTCTGATATAATCTACCTTATTAAGAAGGACAATGGAGCCTCCCTTATCTGCATTCCTGATAGTAAGATTATCATTGTCCTTAAGTTGCTCTAAAGCAGATAATTCCTCACGTGATAGGTTGTTATTTAAATGTGGTTTTTTCGATCTATATTATTAGCTAGTCTTAATAAATCTCTCTCCACACTGATTTGAACAGCATTTATGTAAGGCCCTCTAATCTGTATTGGATAAAAATCCTTATTTTTTGTTCTAGGAGGAATGACTGGTGAAGTTGGATGACCACTGGGCAGGTCCCCACTTCCTAGAAGATCCCTCATAACCTCCAGGGCACAACAATCTTTGAAATCTGTAATTCTTTCAACATCAGGAACAGGGTTAGTAGTCACTAGATCTTGATCAGAGTCATCTCGTGAGGTAGGTTGTGGATCTTGATCAAAAAACTTCTTGAGAGTCAGTTTTCGGACAAACCGGTTGACATCTATAATAGTGTCAAACACTGAGAATCTTTTAGTGGGTGCAAAACCAAGTCATTTAGACAAAAGAGACTTCTCCTCTATGGTGAGATTATAATCAGAGAGATTTTGTATTTATTTTAACTAGCTAGTTAGTAAATAGTTAATAACTATTTACTAACTAGTCTACCTAGTTAAAATAAATACAAACTTAGCTGTGAAATAAAAATAAAACCTAAGATAGCTACAATGTAACTATTAGTTATATTGTAGCTAGCTTAGGGTTTATTTTACAGGTAAGTATTTAGTTTTAAATAGGAATTATTTAGTTAATGATAGTAATTTTTATTTAGATTTATTTTAATTATATTAAAGTTTGGGGTGTTAGGGTTAGGGTTAGACTTAGGGTTAGGTTTTGGTTTAGGGGTTAATAACTTTAGTATAGTGGCGGCGGTGACGTTGGGGGTGGCAGATTAGGGTTTAATAATATTTAACTAGTGTTTACGATGCAGGAGTGCGGCGGTTTATGGGTTAATATGTTTATTATAGTGTCGGCGATGTCCGGAGCGGCAGATTAGGGGTTAATATTTTTATTTTAGTGTTTGCGATGCGGGAGGGCCTCGGTTTAGTGGTTAATAGGTAGTTTATGGGAGTTAGTGTACTTTTTAGCACTTTAGTTATGAGTTTTATGCTACAGCTTTGTAGCGCAAAACCCATAACTACTGACTTTAGATGGCGGTACGAATCTTGATGGTATGGGCTGTACTGCTCACGTTTTGGCCTCCCAGGCAAAACTCGTAATACCGGCGCTATGGAAGTCCCATTGAAAAAGGACTTTTTGGAAGGTGTGGTAGTTACGTTGCATAACGGCCAAAAAAGTGTGCAGTACAGCTATACCTGCAAGACTCGTAATAGCAGCGGTAGTGAAAAAGCAGCGTTATGAGGCTTTTTCACTTATAATGCAAAACTCGTAATCTAGCCGAATGAAAGTACTTTAAAAGTTCTTATACTTTAAATAATAAAATATTTTATAGGGAATTAAATTTTGAGTTTAATGGTTCTTTAAAATTCAGGTATCATTAAGAGAGAGATACAACTTATCAAATGGAGACCATATGCTTCCAAATTTTCTGGTACAATCAACAGTTGTTCTTTGATGTTCTGTGTTTGAGATAGCACAATGTCTGTGCTATGATTACTTAAAGAGCCATAATAATTCAAGAAATGACTCTCTAATCTGTTAGTGAATGCAATTTTAGTACTGTTGACACTGCACTACTATGTGCTTAACCCCAGCAAAGGTGTTAACTACACAGTAGAAGTATCATTTGGAACCCACTGAGCGCTGCTGGTCCTGAGTTGCGTGTCTAGTGCTGCTTATTGAACCAGCAGTGCTCTGTTAGTCCCGAGCAGTATTTCTACTGTGTGTTTAAACCCGTTGTGGGAGTTAAACATTCAATAGTGCAGGGTCAATAGTCTTAAAATGACTTGCTTTAGCGAATTGGAGTGTCTAATTTTTTTTAACTATTATGGCCCTTTAACTTAGTGTAATTATTAACTGCTACATTTTATGTAACAGTGCACATTACAGTCTTTATTTGTTTTCAGAGTATGACTTTTTTCATTCTGTTCTGTAAAGCAACTTTTGATATATTTTTTTTAGTTGTAAGAAACACCACTCATTTTATGTATAATTTGTTACATATGTATTTATTTATTAAAATCTGCAGTTATTTTCACAAGTAGGGGGCAATGGATTAGTATTATGAGTTTATTGTATTTTGCAATGTAGTTCTATTAGCTATTTTTTTCAATGGCAATCATTTCGAACGTTCCATTTCTCACTCAGTATTAAATTCTTCTAAATTGGCGCCTTATATATAATAGAAGCTACTTGTAGCTATAAAGAACGTGGCCAGTTTTAACAGGTTGGTCTCCTTGGGTAGAATTCTTCCTACTGATCACAAGACTGGTTGGGGCTGTCTACATTATTAACAATCTAACCTACTTATACCTGTGCAGAAACAGATGCTTTAAAAGATTAGCTCATTTTTTACTTAACTGGTATATAGGTAACACATGATAGAGAAGTTATTGTGTCTGCCCCATTGCTGGCAGTTCTACACAGAGGCCACCATAAAATGATTATATAACAAAAAAGGCCACCTAATTTAATAAACACAGAAACAATCAACAAAACATAACAAGTGGTTATGCCTTAAAATTTTAGGCCCACCAAAATAGTCGTTGCTTATAACTTATCTATATGTTTAAAGGACCACTAAATTCAAAATTAAACTTTCTTGTGTCAGATAGAGAACACACTGAGCATGTGCAAGATTCACAGAATATACATACATGCAATTTGTGATTGGCTGATGGTTGTCACAGGATCCAGTGGAAAGGACAATAAAACTTTAAAATTTGTCAGAAAAAAATCTGCTACTCATGTGAAATTCAAACTAAGTGCTTTTGCATTGTCTATTTATTATGCATTTATTGATTATGCTATTCTGCTGAGTTTAGTGGTCCTTTAACAGCCTTGACAGGCCCCAGAAGCCTTTAGCGCGAGGACAAACATACCTGGCCTTTAGGATCAACTTCAGATCAGATCGGCCGTTGCGGGGGCAGAATCGTGGGTATGGTCGGGCGGAGCAGACATGGCGAGGGGCGTGACTGGCCTGAGAGTGGGAGTGGCTGACTGGGAGTGGGCGTAGTCTGAGAGCGACAAACAGTGGGGAGAGATAGAGAGAGCAAAAGAGAGGGGGAAGAGGGGACAAAATAGAGGGGGGAGAGTGAAAGAGAGCAAAAGAGAGGGGGAGAGAGAGTTAAAGAGAGGGGGGAGAGAGAGTTAAAGAGAGGGGAAAGAAAGCAAAAGAGAGGGGGGAGAGAGAGCAAAAGAGAGGGGGAGAGAGCTTAAGAGAGGGAGAGAGAGAAAGAGAGGGGGGAGAGTGAGTTAATGAGAGTGGAGAGAAAGCAAAAGAAAGGGGAGAGAGAGCAAATGAGAGGGCGAGAGAGAGCAAAAGAGAGGGGGGAGAGAGAGCAAAAGAGATGGGAGAGAGCAAATGAGAGGGGGAGAGAAAGCAAATGAGAGGGGGAGAGAGAGCAAAAGAGAGGGGGGAGAGAGAGCAAAAGAGAGGGGGAGAGAGCAAAAGAGAGGGGGGGAGAGAGAGAGAGAAAAAGAAAGGGGGAGAGAGAGCAAAAGAGAGGGGAGAGAGAGCAAAAGAGAGCCCAAAAGAGAGGGGGGAGAGCGCAAAAGAGAGGAGGAGAGAGAGCAAAAGAGAGGGGGAAGAGAGAGAGCAAGGGGTGGGATCGCTGTACTACAAAAAATGTGCATGGGCTTTAGGACTAGTTATTCATAAAAAAGGAAAGCAGCAACTTATTTCCACACCCTTATACATATAATGTAATTTACATCCTTAACTCCACAACTACCCTCACATTACACACACTGTATTTTCAAAAACATCTGATTTTTTATATTGTACTCCATTCAAAATGCTTCCCTATGCCTATTTTGTATAACCAAGACAAAATTTTTGTAACGAATATTCAGGGAAATTAGTTTCCCTGAATATCCGTTGGCTACGCTATTCGGTATTCATTTTGTTTAAAATGAAATAAATACAGAATTTTAGTTAACATTTACATTAGTTTTCATTTAAACAAATGTACATGTTCAAAGCTACAAAAAGTTTACCTATAGCTGTGTACTTACCTTTTGCGTGCTGGAGAGCGCAATAACCTGGTCTACTTCATGAAAGAGCCCTGACCGTGCTAACAGCAGGGTTAATGTGCTTGACTCCCAAGATCTGCACTAACTTTAGTGCACAGCCACCTGTTAGCAAGTCCAGGGCTCTGGCAAAATGAGGATCGGGTTAGTGTGCTCTCCAGCACGCAAATGATAATTATTAACCCTTACAAAAAATAAATAAAGGAAACAAATTAATACTAATGAATTTTTGTCAATATATTTTCATTTTCTTTCATTTTCGTTGGTGCATTAATTTGGATATTTGTTTAGTCAAAACAAATCGAATATCAGTTTTTTATTATAAATGTGTATTCCTAACTAAACAAATGCACTTCTCTAATATATATATATATTACTATAAGATAAGAAATTAATAGTTATATCTGGTTTTCGTATATTCTAATTTAAAGATCATGCTTAATTTTCACAATCCCCTTGTGCATACCACAAATGTTTAATTTCTCTATCATATATGGCCCAATCACTTCTACAGGATCACAGCTCAAATATCAACTTTTTATTGTTTTATTAGGTATTTTTTTGCTAATTCATTTAAAATATTTACCATTTTAACTTCAAATCATGACATTATGTTGGCATTCTAAAATCATAATATTTTACTTCCATCCATATTTATATATTTGACAGTTTATATCATAATATATTTCTCTTTAAACTTAAAGTGATATGAAATCCACAATTTTTCCTTTCATGATTCAGATAGAGTATGCAATTTTAAGCAACTTTCTAATTTACTTCTGTTATCAATTTTTAGCCACCAATCAGCAAGCCCTACCCAGTTGCTGAACCAAATTGGGCAGACTCCTAAGCTTACATTCATGCTAAGAGAATAAAGAAAAATTGATAATAGGAGTAGATTAGAAAGTAGTTTAAAATTGCATGCTCTATCTGGATCATGCAAGAAAAACTGGGGTTTCATATCCCTTTAATCTAGAAAACAAAAGTTTCAACTATAACTATAAATTGAAGTATTTTGTTTTGGTTTTTAGGGTTCATTAACCTAAAGGTCAGCTATTCAAATTTTTCATCTCAACAAAAATAGGTTTCAAATTCCACAGTATATTTCTTAAGTTTCAGTATATGTGTAAGACTATGAGATTGAATAATGACATTTTATAGCAAGATAGAAATCTGAGAGACAAGTAGTAATTTCTATGCTTCCAAACACTGCCCACCTCCAGTAGAATGCTTCTGTACGCTCATGCAGAAGCAAAGAAATTCCCAGAGGTTTCTCCTACAGTGAAGAATTTCCCAGACGTTTCTTGCACAAGGAAGCTAATGTTCTAATGTGCAGATTACGATTTTAATGAAAACAAAGATTTATTAATAACGCGATAATGTCACATGCACTTAGTTATCTTTTTCAGTACTTACTTTCTAGTTATTTGTACATTTTAAGAAAAAAGATTCAATTTAGATGGATAATTTACAGTGATCATACATTTTGATCAGAGTAGGAATTTACATAAAATGTTTTTCTTTATTTTTTTTAATCTTATTTATATTTATTTCATCTTTCTTTTTTTTACTGTTTTGAAAGGTCAATGGATTTCTAGATTTTTAACTTGTATGCATTTTGATAAAAAGTGTTAAAGTGGTAAAATGGTAAACTTTAGCTAACCTGATTCAACATACTTAAAACTGTACAAATATATAGCTAGATTTTGTTTCCATTTAAGCATTAGTTAAATGGTTAAATTCTGTTTCGATAATAATACTCTGTTCACTCTCCTCTGCCGGCCCACTGCAATCTGCTATTTTTTGTTAGCAAATCCGTATAGCATCCATGCAAATAAGCTGAGTAGTGAAAATGTCACAGATAAAAAAAAGTAGTTTGCAGTGGGCCAGCAGAGGAGAGTGGACAGACCATTGTTGTAGAAATGGATTTTAACCATTTAACCAACACTTAAAGGAAAATAGTAACAAGTATTACATTTATTGAATCAAGTGGTTAGTTAAAGTTTACCATCATTTTAATACAAAGAAACAGAATGGAAACATTAAGAGGATATTACTTTCCAAATAATCTAATACCATTAAGTAGAACATGTTTTACATTCAGAATGTTGTATTAAAGATTTTCAACTACAATTTTTTTTTTTTTTTTTGGAAATACAATGTTTATTTTTTTTGAAATACAAATCTTTAATCATGAACAAAGAAAAAAGGTCGGATCTCTCTTCAGGTAGTAAAACAAAGTGACTTTATTATAAATGGCTAAAATTCCAAAAACCACCAGCACAAAAACACAGGGAACATCTGGTCCGGCATTACTACTTAGTGATTGACATTTTCAGGGAACCCCACTTTATTTAAATCTTTAATCACAAATACAATCTTCATTTTTGGAATAACACTTTTTTTATTTGGAAATACAATACGATTTTTCTTTTGGAAGTACAATTCTTTTTATTGGAATTACAATTCCAGTATGTGTCAAAACACTGTCAAAAATAAATCTAGTTCCTATTTTGCTAAAGGACTTGTGATGTGACAGCATTCACTTCAGTAGTTTGCCTGGGGACTAGCTGCTCTTTTGCTTTCAATTAAGGGCTAGATTATGAGTGGCGCATTAACTGTTCCGCGCAAGGAAAAAGAGGTTTATAGTGGCACTTTGCTCCCGTCGGGAGCAGCGCGCATGTTACAGGGATAGTGCGAGAGCTCTGGTTAACTATTACGCTCGACTAAAAACTTGCACAAAGCACATCAAAATTATATTTAAAAGTACAGTTACTCAAATAACACTATCAAATAAAAATTATCAAAAATTGCAATAAAAGAGAGATATAAGGCTACAAAGAGCTTTAAAGTGATTGTGAAGTTTAACAAATTAAAGCCTATTATCTTAAAATACTCTTAAAGGGACAGTTTAGTCCAAAATATACTTTCAAGATTCAGATAGGGCATGTAATTTTAAACGATTTTCCAATTTACTTTTAGCAGTAATTTTGCTTTATTCTCTTGGTATTCTTAGTTGAAAGTTAAACCTAGGAAGTTCATATGCTAATTTCTAAGCCCTTGAAGCCAGCCTCTTCTCTAAGGGCATTTTGACAGTGTTTCACCACTAGAGGGTGTTAGTTCATGTGTGTCAGATAGATAACGCTGTGCTCACGCATGTGGAGTTCCTAGGAGCCAGCATTGATTGGCTAAAATGCAAGTCTATCAAAAGAACTGAAATAAGGGGGCAGTCTGCAGAGGCTTAGATACAAGATAATCACAGAGGCAAAAAGTATATTAATATAACTGTGTTAGTTATGCAAAACTAGGGAATGGGTAATAAAGGGATTATCTATCTTTTAAAACAATACAAATTCTGGTGTAGACTGTCACTTTATAAACAGGGGCACTTTAATTAATAAAACTTTACAATGATGCTTTTTTAAAAAAAAAAAACTTTTTCTTACAGTAATTTTTTTAAAAATAATTTATATTAGATAGCGTTATTATGAGTGTAACTGTACTTTTAAATGTATTTTTTATGTATTTTGTGCAACGTTTTATTCAAGAGTAAATTAGCCAGAGCTCTAAAGCTGCGCTATCCTGACATTTGTTAAATTAATTTGTGCTTGAGTGAACGTGTTTCTAACTGTACTTTTTAAATGTATTTTTGATGTGTTTTGTGCAACTTTTTTGTTTTGCAAAACAGTTAACCTGAGCTCTGAGGACACAGTAATCCTTCTAGCGTAAATCGCGATTGTGCTCACTCATTCACGTTTACTTTCAACTTGTAGCATGAGCGGTAAACGCTCGCAAACAGCTGCGATAAAACCCTTTTCGCTTTTGCACAACTCATAGTCTGGCCCAAAATCTTTTAAGTTACACACAATTGTGACTTCTGTAAATAATACACATTAAGTTGTCCAAAGTAGCAACACATTGAACTATTACTCACCTCAGAATAGTCTACATTCTTTGAAACATAGATTAGTGAGAATAAGGATAATGTTTTATATTTAACTACATAACATAATCTTTAGAAGTTCTGTAATTATTGCCTAACCACCTTAAAGTGATATTAAACAATGCTCCTTTGGTAAAAACAAATCTGTTACATCAAAGTAAATATAAATAGAAACAGATTGTGTAAAAAACAGCAAATAACTTACTTGTTTTTTTTGCAAAATTAACACTGAGTTATTCTCAGTGTTATGAGTGGAGATTTTTCAAAACGTAAAGGGACAGTCTACACCTTAGTCATCTTAAAGTCTTACTTTAGATTAAGCTGCAAATATCCACCTGCACCCCTTTCTATATAATGCAGCAGTAAAAGTAAAAAGTTATTTTAAAATAACTATTGTTTCTGGTCATTTTGAAATGGCTGCCAAGCTCTGCCCACTGATGCCATCACGATCTAGGCATTTCAAAGTTGCCAGAAATAAAAGTATTTTAAAATTAATTTTTTACTGTTACTGCTGCATTATATATAAAGGGCGCGATCCGATATCGATCGCAGTTTGCGGCGCAAGCGAGGGAACCGGCGTCGCCCGCAGTTTCAGCTCGCAACTCGAGCCATCCCATATAAGTCGCCGTCAGATGCTAACGTGCCGTAAGTCTCACAAACCAGCGATGTCCAGAAATCTGCGTAAGTACAAATTTCTGGCGTCGCCAGTGACTTGCGGCACGTTAGAATCTGCCGGCGCCTATAAAACCTGACTAAAGTTTAAAACACCCGCACTGTCTAACACGCCTCCCTAACATAGCCCGCACTGTCTAACACGCCTCCCTAACATAGCCCGCACTGTCTAACCCTCTATCCGCTATCCCCCCTCACTATCCTAACAATAAAAAAGCTATTAACCCCTAAACCGCCGCTCCTTTACCCCGCCGCAACCTAATAAAGTTATTAACCCCTAAACCGCCGCTCCCGTACCCCGCCGCCAGCTATATTATATCTATAACCCCCTAAAGTGAGCCCCTAACACCGCCGCCATCTATATTAAAATTATTAACCCCTAATGTAAGCCCCTTACACCGCCGCCATCTCTATTAAAATGATTAACCCCTAATTTAATCTACCTACCCTGCCGCCAGCTATATTATCTATATTAACCCTAAGTATATTATAGTTAATATAGGTATTACATTATATATATTAACTATATTAACCCTAATTATATTAGGGTTAATATAGTTACTATAGTATTTATATTAACTATATTAACTCTATCTAACCCTAACACCCCTAACTATATTTATATTAAATTAATCTAATCAATTTATAAACTAAAATATTCCTATTTAAATCTAAATACTTACCTATAAAATAAACCCTAAGATAGCTACAATATAATTAATAATTACATTGTAGCTATGTTAGGGTTAATATTTATTTTACAGGTAAATTGTTAATTATTTTAACTAGGTATAATAGATATTAAATAGTTATTAACTATTTAATATCTACCTAGTTAAAATAATTACCCAATTACCTGTAAAATAAATCCTAACCTAAGTTATAAATACACCTACACTATCAATAAATTAAATAAACTACAAACATCTATCTAAAAATACAATTAAATTAACTAAACTAAATTACAAAAAAAAAACAAACACTAAATTACAAAAAATAAAAAAAAGATTACAAGATTTTTAAGCTAATTACACCTATTCTAAGCCCCCTAATAAAATAATAAACCCCCAAAATAAAAAAAATTCCCTGCCCTATTCTAAATTAAACACATTTCAAAGCTCTTTACCTTACCAGCCCTTAAAAGGGCCTTTTGTGGGGCATGCCCCAAAGAATTCAGCTCTTTTGCATTCAACAAATACAATCCCCCCCCCCATTACAACCCACCACCCACATACCCCTATTCTAAACCCACCCAAACCCCCCTTAAAAAAGCCTAACACTACCCCCCTGAAGATCTCCCTACCTTGTCTTCACCACACCGGGCCGAACTCCTGATCCGATCCGGGCGATGTCGTCCTCCAAGCGGCAAAGAAGAATTCTTCCTCCGGCGATGTCATCCTCCAAGCGGCAAAGAAGAATTCTTCCTCCGGCGACGTCTTCCTCCAAGCGGCAGCAAAGTCTTCATTCTTCCGGCGGCATCTTCAATCTTCTTTCTTCGCTCCGCCGCCGCGGAGCATCCATCCCGGCCGACTGCTGAACTTGGAATGAGGTACCTTTAAATGACGTCATCCAAGATGGCGTCCGCCGAATTCCGATTGGCTGATAGGATTCTATCAGCCAATCGGAATTAAGTTAAAAAAATCTGATTGGCTGATTGAATCAGCCAATCAGATTCAAGTTCAATCCGATTGGCTGATCCAATCAGCCAATCAGATTGAGCTCGCATTCTATTGGCTGTTCTGATCATATTGTAGCTATCTTAGGGTTTATTTTATAGGTAAGTATTTAGATTTAAATAGGAATATTTTAGTTTATAAATTGATTAGATTAATTTAATATAAATATAGTTAGGGGTGTTAGGGTTAGATAGAGTTAATATAGTTAATATAAATACTATAGTAACTATATTAACCCTAATATAATTAGGGTTAATATAGTTAATATATATAATGTAATAACTATATTAACTATAATATACTTAGGGTTAATATAGATAATATAGCTGGCGGTGGGGTAGGTAGATTAAATTAGGGGTTAATCATTTTAATAGAGATGGCGGCGGTGTAAGGGGCTTACATTAGGGGTTAATAATATTAATATAGCTGGCGGCGGTATAGGGGGATTAGATTAGGGGTTAATAATTTTTATATAGGTGGCGGCGGTGTAAGGGGTCAGATTAGGGGATAGATAAGGTAGATGGCGGCGGTTTTAGAGGCTCACAGTAGGGGGTTAGTTTATGTAGATGGCGGCGGGGCCCGGGAGCGGTGGTTTAGGGGGTAATAACTTTATTAGGGATTTCGGGGGGGGGGGATCGCGGTTGACAGGGAGATAGACATTGCGCATGCGTTAGGTGTTAGGTTTATTTTAGCAGATCGCGGTTGACAGGGAGATAGACATTGCGCATGCGTTAGGTGTTAGGTTTATTTTAGCAGATCGCGGTTGACAGGGAGATAGACATTGCGCATGCGTTAGGTGTTAGGTTTATTTTAGCAGCCAGTTTAGGGAGTTACGGGGCTCCAATAGTCAGCGTAAGGCTTCTTACGGCTGCTTTTTGTGGCGAGGTGAAAATGGAGTAAGTTTTCTCCATTTTCGCCACGTAAGTCCTTACGCTGCATATTGGATACCAAACTGCGCGGGTTTGGTATACCTGCCTATGGCCCAAAAAACTGCGGGCGACGGCAGAAATATACGCGCGTAACTTCTAGCTTACGCCTTATATAGGATACCAAATCCGCGCAATTATTGGCGTCGCCGGCTTTTGCGGGCGACGATTTTTATCGGATCGACCCCAAAGGGTGCAGGAGGATATTCGCAGCATAATCTAAAGTAAGACTTTTAGAGGACTAAGGTGTAGACTGTCCCTTTAAAGTGATGGTAAAGTTGTGCCATATTAAAAGCGGCATTTGAAACTTTTTTATAAATGAATATGAGTTTAATTCATCTTTTTTTTGTTTTTATATTAACCAAGTTATTATTAAATCAAACCTTAAATCCTATTGTCCAACATTCTGCCTGGCTCTGTGTCATTTTCTTTTTTTGGGTGACGTATTCTTCGGCTCCAACTGAAATCCTGGCCGTTATGCGACCAAGGGTTTAGCCAAGAGATCCTCTCTATATAGAGCGCATGCTCAAGTAAGTTAATGTATTCAGCAAAAGTAAAGCCACGCTCCCGAGTGATGCTAACAATATAAAATTTGCAGAAGATATCTTCATAAAATGATCGTTTACACAAAATTCTAAGTTATGATGAATTATAAATATATATCTTTATTCCCACATTTAAAGTAGAACAATACTTATGATACTTTTATTTGCTTATTAGTTCTTGGGGATCACGATCGCAGCTACAGGATACACAACTTATCTCTCTACTACAATAGTAAACAATGAATCACGTGAGTCATTGTTTAGATTGCAACATAGAGAAGAATTAGTTCATGCGCACATCATATTGCATCAGGAGTGAGCCTGGTTGCTTACATAGAGAGCAGGTGATTAACTTTTTTATGTGCATATCCTATACTTCTGACTGGTCCTTAAGACTTATGCCACTAAGAAAATTTGCAGTGGGCTAGCAAAACTTTTCATGGGACTAGTAGTACTTATTTTTCAGCTCCTGTGTGTTTATATATATATATATACTGTATATTTCAAATAATCATTCAATGGCACCAATACGCTCGCCTAAAATCGCCTAACATTGCTGCCGCGGACCTGAATACGCTCTCCAAAATTATCAAAAAAGCTGTCAAAAAGCCATGCACCAAGTACGATCTCGCTGCTCTTCGGCTTTTTTACAGCTTTCTTGGTACCCTATCACTAAACACCCACACTATACTATTGGATCAACCAATAGGATTTTTCCTACCTTAATTCCGATTGGCTGATAGAATTCTATCAGCCAATTGGAATTGAAGGGACGCCATCTTGGATGATGTCACTTAAAGGACCCGTCATTGTTGAAGAAGACTCCGGATGAAGAGGATGCTCCGCGTCGGATGTCTTGAAGATGGACCCGCTCCGCGCCGGATGGATGAAGATAGAAGATGCCGTCTGGATGAAGACTTCTGCCCATCTGGAGGACCACTCCTGCCCGTCTGGAGGACCAATTCTGCTGACTTCGTTGAGGACTTCGACCCGGTTGGGTGAAGACTTCTCAAGGTAGGGTGATCTTCAAGAGGTTAGTGTTAGGTTTTTTTAAGGGGGTATTGGGTGGGTTTTAGAGTAGGGTTGGTTGTGTGGGTGGTGGGTTTTAATGTTGGGGGGGTTGTAATTTTTTTTTTACAGGTAAAAGAGCTGATTACTTTGGGGCAATGCCCCACAAAAGGCCCTTTTAAGGGCTATTTGCAATTTAGTGTAGGGTAGGGCTTTTTTATTTTGGGGGGGCTTTTTTATTTTGTTAGGGGGATTAGATTAGATTAGGTGTAATTAGTTTAAAAAACTTGTAATTTGTTTTTTATTTTCTGTAATTTAGTGGGGTTTTTTGTACTTTAGATAATTTTATTTAATTTTATTTAATTGTATTTAGTTTAGGGAATTTATTTAATTATAGCGTCGTGTTAGGTGTAATTGTAACTTAGGTTAGGTTTTATTTTACAGGTATATTTGTATTTATTTTAACTGGGAAGTTATTAAATAGTTAATAACTATTTAATAACTATTGTACCTAGTTAAAATAAATACAAAGTTGCCTGTAAAATAAAAATAAACCATAAGATAGCTACAATGTAATTATTAGTTATATTGTAGCTATCTTAGGGTTTATTTTACAGGTAAGTATTTAGTTTTAAATAGGAATAATTTATTTGATGATAGTAATATTTATTTAGATTTATTTAAATTATATTTAAGTTAGGGAGTGTTAGGGTTAGGGTTAGACTTAGGTTTAAGGGTTAATACATTTAATATAGTGGCAGCGACGTTGGGGGCGGCAGATTAGGGGTTAATAAATGTAGGTAGGTGGTGGCGGTGTAGGGGGGGCAGATTAGGGGTTAATAAGTATAATGTAGGTGGCGGCGGTGTAGGGGGGGCAGATTAGGGGTTAATAAGTATAATGTAGCTGGTGGTGGGCTCCTGGAGTGGCGGTTTAGGGGTTAATAAGTTTATTTAGTTGCGGCGGGGTCCGGGAGCAGCGGGATAGGGGTTAATAACTTTTATTTAGGTGCCGGCGGTGTAGGGGTGGCAGATTAGGGGTTAATAAGTATAATGTAGGTGGCGGCGGTGTAGGGGATGGCAGATTAGGGGTGTTTAGACTTGGGGTACATGTTAGGGTGTTAGGTGTAAACGTTCCCATAGGAATCAATGGGATATCGGGCAGCAGCGAACAGAAGCTTTCGCTGCTTTCAGACTCCCATTGATTCCTATGGCGGCAGATTGAAAACCAGGTACGCTGGTCCGGAATAGTGCCGAGCGTAACTGGTAGTTATTTGATATCTAGCAAAAGTAGTCAGATTGTGCCGAACTTGCATTCAGAACATCTGTAATGACGTAAGCATCGATCTGTGTCGGAGTGAGTCCGGCGGATCGAATGTTATGTCACAGATTTCTACTTTTGCCGGTTTGTAGGGTTTGATAACTAAGGGGAATCAGGCTCGCCACAAATATGCTGCGGAATTCCAGCGTATTTGCGGTTGACGGCTTGATAAATAGATGCCATGGTCTTTTATAAGGTACAATTTTCCCGGCACATTGACCCTTTAATGACCAATGATGGAATTATTCAGTCATGGCACAATAGAGCAAACTGGAGCTGTGTCCTTAAAGGGACAGTCTACAATATAATTTTTATTGTTTTAAAATATAGATATTTATTATCCTATATTATTTATTATCCATTCCCCAGTTTTGCATAACCAACACAGTTATATTAATATACTTTTTACCTCTGCGATTACCTTGTATCTAAGCATCTTCTGACTATTTGTTTATTTTTATTAACATTTTTGCTAAATTAATATTCCAGCGAACAAAATTTATATAATTGTATACAATAGATTTAAATCAGCCAATAGGATTGCATTGGTACCCCTATATAAAAGGGGTACCTTGCATTCATGCTACAATATGCGGCAGGAGAATGCATGAAGAGGACCTCCGTGTCAATGGTCTAAAGAGGAGGACCGACGTTGCCGCCACCATCGCTGCTGACCTCGCCACCAGGATGAAGATAGAAGATGGAGCGCCGATGGAAGAAGATGAAGATGGAAGATGAAGATGGAGCACCGCCGGGATTATGATGGAACGCATAATCATTGGTGAGTACCAATTTTGGGGTTAGATTAAGGTCTTTTTTTATTTCTTGGAGTATTTTTTTTTTTTTTAGTTAGGATTTTTTTATTTTGGGGGATTGGGTTTGGCTGTATTGTTAGGGGGTCATTTTTTTATGCAAAAGAGCTGTTTGCTTTAGAGCAATGCCCTACAAATGGCCATTTTAAGGGCTATTGGTAGTTTATTTGTAGAATAGTTTTTTTTTTATTTTAGTTTTTTTTTTTTTAGGGGTATTAGAATAAGAATATTTTTGTTTATTTTTGGTAATTTCATTTGATATTTTTTGTAAGGGTAGGTTTTGTTTTTTATTTTTTGTAATGAAGATTTTTTATTTTTGGTAATGTAAATGGTTTTTTTAAGTAATGTTAGTTTTTTTTTAGGTTAATCTTAGGTTTAATTAAATTTTACTGGTAAGTTTTTATTTATTTTGGGTTAACAGTTTATTTAGATAGTTTGTGATGTTGGGGAATGGAGGTTTAGGGATTAATAGTTTATATAGATAGTTTGCGATGTTGGTGGATGGCGGTTTAGTGGTTAACAATTTATTTAGATAGTTTGCAATGTGGGGTGATAACGGTTTAGGGGTTAACAGTTTATTTAGATAGTTTACAATGTGGGGGATGCTGGTTTATGGGTTAACAGTATATTTAGCTAGTTTCCGATGTGGGGGGATGGTGGTTTAGGGGTTAACAATTTATTTCGATAGTTTGCGTTGTGGGGGGATGGTGGTTTAGGAGTTAATACTTTTTTTTTAGTGTTTGTGATGTGGGGGAATGGCGGTTTAGGGGTTATTAGACTAGGTGCTTATGGTAGGGTGTTAGGTTTTTTCAATGTTTGCACTTTTCAGGCTACCGCTAGCAAAAAAACATAATTTTTTCAACTTGTAATATGAGCGGATCCCAAGAAGTGCAAAAAGCATTTTGCTAGCAAAAAAATTAGATTTACCACGTTACTTGTAATCTCGACCCATAGAATATTACTAATCTTGCATATTAAATCATCAAGTATTGCTTATAAGCACTAGTGTACAGCGAAACGTGTCAGGGAAGTCTGTCCTTGATGTCCTGCATGACTGCCATGTTTTTAAGCATTTCCCAATAAAGTTTATATTTTTTAACCGGCTGACCTCCTGAGTTCCAGGACTCTTTCTTCTCTATATTGCTTATAATTCACAAAAAAAGTTTTTCATTTTGTATAAAAAGCACTTGACTTTAAAAGTCTTTGAGATGTATAATTTCCCTGGACTCTGTTCCAATCATTTTCAATTCATGAAAACAATTTAGTTTTTCTTGGTTTTCTTAGTAATTCTGAACAATATGAGCAGCAGATTGTTTGAATCAGAAAGGATAATACAAATACATGTAGTTAAACACATAAAAGATAAATGAAAACCTATTAAAAAAAGGTATATTAAGGAAATTTGAAGTAGGTTTTCACATGTAATCTCATAGACCTTTATAAAAGTGAATGATTTGCAGTTAAAGTGAATGTTATAGCATAATAGATAATTGATTTAAAATTGACAATGATTGTCAACTACAAAGATCCCAAGTTGCACCTATTCCGGTATTGGCAAAGTTTATAGGCTCTGCTCTGTTCTCCCTCCCTCAGCTTCAGGGCAAATCTGCTGGTTCCTGAGTAAACCAGGAACTGTTCTGCCTTTGTCCATGGCCATCGCTGACCCTTCCCTTGCTACATCTCCCATAAACACTTTTGGCCACCTTTTACAGGTCTCAGCTCTCAGTTTTTAAAAGCCTCATCTCAATGTTGGGAGGGATGCTAATAATTATATATATATATATATATATATATATATATATATATATATATATATATATATATATATATATATATTACTTTACCAGTAATATGAATCCATAACTTGTGTGTAATTAATAATTTTATAATTAACATGTTTACACCCCCAAACACATTAATCCAAACCTAAATGAACATTTAGAAGAGGGTACTTAAAGGGATATGAAATTCATAGATTGCAAAAATTATCAACTAATATTACACTATTACATGTTTCTATCCATTCACTGCAGTTTCAACATGCAAATCCATCCAAGTCAAAGCCACAGTTAGACTAATTATACAAGACCTATAACTATGGGCTAACCAAGTAGGGAATTCATGGAGGCACACTGACCCGTGCATGTGGGGGTCAGTGTGGGGTCAGCACATGTGCATCACGTTTTGGCTTAGAAGTGTGTCATAGATAATGCGTCAGAAGCAGATGAAGAGGACAGTTTCAGCACGATCTAAGGGAGCACCCTGCATGCGATACTTCACCCCCACCCTTACTGCACATGCGATTGGGAGCTCACTTTGGCTTTATAAATATGATAAATAAATCATGGCTACAAATTCATGCTTGTCTGCTGGGTTTTAATGAAGTTCAGCCTACTTTTTAGGTTGGAACTAATGACAAACTATTCTCTACAGTTTGAGTGTCATTTAAAATATGTTTTTAAATTTTAAAATATATGGCAATATTATAATATGAACGTATCCAAGATCTTTAACATTTAAAAAAGCTGTGCAAAATCACTCAAAACAAGCAAAGATGTTTTTTATTTAATCAATCCAATGAGTACAATTTAAAATCTTTACAATGATACTATATCATTGCTACATTACACAAAATATAATGCACATTCTGGTATTGCAACTGAATGGCTAAAAAAGGTTTGCCGGAAAGTTTTAATGGGTCCATTAAAAGACCATTAAAAGTACACACAAAACATACCTGAGTCTTTATAACCCCACCGCCGTGAACACCTATGCCGCAAAACCGGAAATCCCATGGCGTCATGACCTCTCCACTGCACATGTACGGCCGTAACCATGGTTCCCGGCAGCAACAAAACTAAAACATAGAATAGTGGCAACAATATAAACAAGCGAACAAGATATATACATTGTATTGCAAAGGAGTTATCCCTAATAGAAATAAGCTAAAGATAGAGACATATAACTAAGCCTAATAATATCTACCTTTGCTAAGGGAAAATAATTATGCAGTCTACAACATTTACATATATCCATCTTTTGTCAAACAAATCTAGGGCAATATCTATAATCCAATATTACTAGAGAACAGCATAATATGTCCTAGCGAGGTTATCTACATGAACCTAGAATTGACAGTCCAGATCATAGAAAGCAATGCCAGTCCAGGTGGGTATTCAAACCCCTGGGCACCAAGGTACCCAGGTTGAATATCCACCTTGACTCACGCTGTAGCAATAAATTACCCCTATCTCCCCCTCGGGTCAGAGGAGGGACATGGTCGATAATCACATACCTCAAGTCTGAGACCGCATGACCAAACATCGCAAAATGCCAGGCAACGGGTTTCTCCGATTCACCCTTTTTTATAGCCATACGAATTGAAGTGCGGTGGTTGGCCATCCAAGTGCAGAGGTCATCAATTGTTTTTCCGACATAGAATAACCCGCACGGACAATGCAAAAGATAAATTATGTAAGTCGTTGTGCAGGTTACTCTATGTCGGATCTCAAACTTTTTATTTGTGGAAGGATGGGTAAAAAACTTGGTATTAAGTAGACCATTGCAGGTTGTGCACCCAGCACACCTATAACAACCAGGTTTAAATAGTTGTAGCCAAGAGGTAGTCCTATAGCTCTGGGCTGGATCAACTTTAACAAGCATATCCCTAATGATGTTATTAGGCTTAGTTATATGTCTCTATCTTTAGCTTATTTATATTAGGGATAACTCGATTGCAATACAATGTACATATCTTGTTCGCTTGTTTATATTGTTGCCACTATTCTATGTTTTAGTTTTGTCGCTGCCGGTAACCATGGTTACGGCAGGACCTGCGCAGTGGAGCGGTCATGACACAGTGGGACTTCCGGTTTTGCAGCATAGGTGTTCACTGCGGTGGGGTTATAAAGACTCAGGTATGTTTTGTGTGTACTTTAAAATGGTCTGAGGACAGGGCTAACACCCCCGAAACGTCACAAATAAATTGTATGTTATAATATAAGACCCAGTGAGTGCTTTATTATTGGATTAGACTGTGTTACTATTTTATGCACCCTGGGCAGTTGGAATATAAGTATGTGTGCGGAGCTCTACGTGGGATTGTTGGATTCAGATTTTGGCTCCTACTTTGCACCCTTAATTATATGAGAGATCTTTTACACCCCAGACTTTTTCTGCCAGTTTTACTTGGCATTTGTTTTTAGTGGATTGGAATAGTGGCACTGATGGCTTCCCCGGCAATCACAAGGGGTGATGAGGATGATACAATACAAGGGGCTACAATATTTAATTATACAGAGGATGATGATGTCAGAATTAGATTTGCTGCTCTTCCTGCACGGGATTTAAATGAACAGCCATCACATCTACAGGGAGTGCAGAATTATTAGGCAAGTTGTATTTTTGAGGATTAATTTTATTATTGAACAACAACCATGTTCTCAATGAACCCAAAAAACTCATTAATATCAAAGCTGAATATTTTTGGAAGTAGTTTTTAGTTTGTTTTTAGTTTTAGCTATTTTAGGGGGATATCTGTGTGTGCAGGTGACTATTACTGTGCATAATTATTAGGCAACTTAACAAAAAACAAATATATACCCATTTCAATTATTTATTTTTACCAGTGAAACCAATATAACATCTCAACATTCACAAATATACATTTCTGACATTCAAAAACAAAACAAAAACAAATCAGTGACCAATATAGCCACCTTTCTTTGCAAGGACACTCAAAAGCCTGCCATCCATGGATTCTGTCAGTGTTTTGATCTGTTCACCATCAACATTGCGTGCAGCAGCAACCACAGCCTCCCAGACACTGTTCAGAGAGGTGTACTGTTTTCCCTCCTTGTAAATCTCACATTTGATGATGGACCACAGGTTCTCAATGGGGTTCAGATCAGGTGAACAAGGAGGCCATGTCATTAGATTTTCTTCTTTTATACCCTTTCTTGCCAGCCACGCTGTGGAGTACTTGGACGCGTGTGATGGAGCATTGTCCTGCATGAAAATCATGTTTTTTTTTGAAGGATGCAGACTTCTTCCTGTACCACTGCTTGAAGAAGGTGTCTTCCAGAAACTGGCAGTAGGACTGGGAGTTGAGCTTGACTCCATCCTCAACCCGAAAAGGCCCCACAAGCTCATCTTTGATGATACCAGCCCAAACCAGTACTCCACCTCCACCTTGCTGGCGTCTGAGTCGGACTGGAGCTCTCTGCCCTTTACCAATCCAGCCACGGGCCCATCCATCTGGCCCATCAAGACTCACTCTCATTTCATCAGTCCATAAAACCTTAGAAAAATCAGTCTTGAGATATTTCTTGGCCCAGTCTTGACGTTTCAGCTTGTGTGTCTTGTTCAGTGGTGGTCGTCTTTCAGCCTTTCTTACCTTGGCCATGTCTCTGAGTATTGCACACCTTGAGCTTTTGGGCACTCCAGTGATGTTGCAGCTCTGAAATATGGCCAAACTGGTGGCAAGTGGCATCTTGGCAGCTGCACGCTTGACTTTTCTCAGTTCATGGGCAGTTATTTTGCGCCTTGGTTTTTCCACACGCTTCTTGCGACCCAGTTGACTATTTTGAATGAAACGCTTGATTGTTCGATGATCACGCTTCAGAAGCTTTGCAATTTTAAGAGTGCTGCATCCCTCTTTAAGATATCTCACTATTTTTGACTTTTCTGAGCCTGTCAAGTCCTTCTTTTGACCCATTTTGCCAAAGGAAAGGAAGTTGCCTAATAATTATGCACACCTGATATAGGGTGTTGATGTCATTAGACCACACCCCTTCTCATTACAGATGCACATCACCTAATATGCTTAATTGGTAGTAGGCTTTCGAGCCTATACAGCTTGGAGTAAGACAACATGCATAAAGAGGATGATGTGGTCAAAATACTCATTTGCCTAATAATTCTGCACTCCCTGTATATAGGAAGTGGTTAAAACTTAAGAAAAAGAGAGTGAATTTAACACTACACAGTACTTTCCTTTCAGAATACCACAGGAAAATGTTCATTCCCAGAGGGTTTAGGGTAAAAAATGTGCCCACCATAGGGAGAAATAATGCTGTATTCTGTATAAAATGGTGCAGCATTTTAAATAAATGCTCCTTGGATCTAATTCTGTTGGTAATCGAAGAAGTACGAGAACTTATGTTGAAAGCAGATACGGAAATTCAACAGTTTGAAGATTTGCACAAAGCCACTTTGGAAGCAGATCATGATCAGAATTGGATTGAGAAGTTGAATAAACAAATACAAGATTTTGAGATGGAGTTAACAACCTTTAAAAATCGCAAATGGGATAAAGTTAGTCAGGATTATAAAGACAAGAGGGTATATAGGTGGTTACTGTCGGCTGAGGACAGACAGACACTTATTGATACCAGACCAAGAAGGCCTTGGTACTACAGACCTAGGAATATTGCTATAGTGGATTCACCTGGCAATAGTTCAGATTCCGATATCCCTCTACAGTCCCAAAAGGGAGGACAAACAGGAGGAGTGATAACCCGCTCAAAAAACTTGGGAGGTTCAGGACACATGTCAGGAGAGGGGGTGGCAAGAGGAAGACCCCCCGGGCAAGGAGATACTAGCACCTGACATTGTGATCAATCTGAGTTCATACCATTTAACATCTATGGAATCTGCAGTACTAAATAAAGGACTGTCCTTCATACCGACTGTATTCCAGCAGCCTTTTGATACTTTTGTTGATTTACAAAAATTTGAAAGAAACTTAATATTAATGGAGCATTTTGGAACAGCTAAAGGAGAATCAACTGGCTTTAAACAGAAAAGCCGGTTTGATCCCAGTAGCTCTAATCCTAGTATCAAAACATATACTAGATATAACCCAACAGGCAGCTGAGAGCTGCGCACAGCTTAAACCACACTGTCGAAGTAATTTATCCAAGGAAGAATGGGGTATATTAGACACCCTGAGAAAGAATAAAGAGTTGATTTTCAGAGAGGCAGACAAGGGGGGTGCATTGATGGTTATGGACTACACCTACTACCAACAAGAGGCATTACATCAATTAAACAACTTACAGGTGATCCCACTAAAGTGTTCAAAACTGAAATTGATAAGATATTGGATGAATCTCTTAATGCGCAATGGTTGGATAAGAACGAGGTGAATTTCTTGAAAGTCCAGTATCCTCAGATCCCAGTGTTCTATACCTTACCCAAGGTCCACAAAGATCCGATTTGCCCACCCGGAAGGCCTATAGTGTCTTCTATAGGCTCACTGTTACAGCCCATTGCCTCATATTTGTATAGTATTCTCCAGCCTTTGGTGCGCAATATGCCGTCCTTTCTGCTAGACTCTATGAGTCTGATTAAAGAAATGAAGTCTTTTCCAAGAATGGATGAACCTTTGCTTCTCATCACACTAGATGTAGTAAGCTTATACACTGTGATACCACATGTATTGGGAATGCAGGCGATTCACAACCATTTGAATAGACATCGATATGTGGGACCCCCATCTGGGCTAATCCTTGAATTACTCGAAACATGCCTTACAAAGAATTATTTCAAATTTGAGACACACTTTTATTTGAAACTGATGGGGACTGCGATGGGGTCCAACGTGGCCCCATCATACGCCAATTTATATATGGCAGAATTTGAAGAATTTGGCACCATCCTCTTTCAACATCATCATGTAAAGTATTACATGATGATGTTGATGATCTGTTTCTCCTATGGGGAGGAACGAAACAAGAACTGCGAGATTGGTTTGAGGCATTAAATAAGGTGATCCCTTCTCTTCAATTTAAAATGACTTACAATGTCTCATCTGTGGATTTCTTGGATCTGAGAATTTATGTGAAAGATGGGAAATTGAATACCACCCTCTTCAGAAAAGAAACCGATAGGAATTTGCTTTTCAATGCCACCAGTTGCCATCCACCATTCCTAAAAAACGCACTACCCATATCACAGTTCAAAAGAGTGATCAGAAATAACAGTGAAAAGACTAAGGGGCATATGTATCAAGCTCCAAAAGGAGCTTGATGCCCCGTGTTTCTGGCGAGTCATCAGACTCACCAGAAACAGCAGTTATGAAGCAGCGGTCACAAAGACCGCTGCTCCATAACCTGTCCACCTGCTCTGAACAGGCAGACACACATCGCAACAATACAACCCGATCGAGTACGATCGGGTTGATTGACACCCTCCTGCTGGCGGCCCATTGGCTGCAAGTCTGCAGGGGGTGGCGTTGCCCCAGCAGCTCTTGTGAGATGCTGGTGCAATGATGAATACGGCGAGCGTATTGCTTGCCGTATTCAGCGAGGTCCGCCAGACTTTCATAACTAGAGGCCTAAGGCTCAGGAACAACTGACTGAGATGAAGGACCCTTTCCTCCAACGGGGATATAATGAAAAACACTATAATACCTTTAAGGATATGGATCAGGACATGACTTTGACTTCTTCCAAACAACAGAACCAAGAGGATAGAATGATTTTCACTACATCATTTACAGCGGATAAGAAAGCCTTACCCAACATTATTAAACAAGAATGGAACATTGTGGAATCGGATGGAAACTCGCCCTTTAAAAAGATGCAGCCTCCAAAAGTTGGCTTTCGAAGGGTCAGATCCATTAGGGATATGCTTGTTAAAGTTGATCCTGTCCAGAGCTATAGGACTACCTCTTGGCTACAACTAGTTAAACCTGGTTGTTATAGGTGTGCTGGGTGTACGACCTGCAATGGTCTACTTAATACCAAGTTTTTTACCCATCCTTCCACAAATAAAAAGTTTGAGATCCGACATAGAGTAACCTGCACAACGACTTACATAGTTTATCTTTTGCATTATCCGTGCGGGTTATTCTATGTCGGAAAAACAATTGATGACCTCCGGACTCGTATGGCCAACCACCACACTTCAATTCGTATGGCTATAAAAATGGGTGAATCGGAGCAACCCGTTGCCCGGCATTTTGCGAAGTTTGGTCATGCGGTCTCAGACTTGAGGTATGTGATTATCGACCATGTCCCTCTTCTGACCCGAGGGGGATATAGGGGTAATTTATTGGTACAGTGTGAGTCAAGGTGGATATTCAACCTGGGTACCTTGGTGCCCAGGGGTTTGAATACCCACTTGGACTGGCATTGCTTTCTATGATCTGGACTGTCAACTCTAGATTCATGTAGATAACCTCACTATGACATATTATGCTGTTCTCTAGTAATATTGGATTATAGATATTACCCTAGATTTGTTTGACAAAAGATGGATATATGTAAATGTTGTAGATTGCATAATTCTTTTCCCTTAGCAAAAGACCCAGTGAGTGCTTTATTATTGGATTAGATTGTGTTACTATTTTATACACCCTGGGCAGTTGGAATATAAGTGTGTGTGCGGATACCATTTGATTGTGTTGCTTGGCTTGAGTCTAACCTCATGTTGGAGCTGTGAATGAGAGATAGGGAAGTGACATAAACAAGGCAGTTATCATACAAGATTTTTTATTCCATTTTGTTGTCATGAAGGCTAATAAATTGGTCGTTAAGACTATGAATATGAGAGTCTGAGAGATCCTAATCGAAGTACCATACTCCCATGAGTCACTAAGACTCCAACCATCGGAAAAAGGTTCTACTGGGCAAAGATCGTATATACCAAAGCGACGGAATCCTGAGAAGGAAATCAAACCCTCCTATCTGAACCGATATACCCGTGACACTTGGACTAGTGGGCACTACAGACAAGACAAAGATACTCCCTATATGAACAAACCTTACCTCATACGATTGGGGTAACATCTGGTAAGGAGACATCCTTTCAACTATCTATATATCCGAATAGACAAGTTACAGAACTCTAAATAAGACTATTGCATTTGCAAAATAAGACAACCATTAATATACTAGAACTTTCTCAATTCTGAAGGTGTACTTAATTACCAACTACAGTGTTTACCATATCATTTATTATTGTGTAAATAATTTTTTATTTTATTTTGTTGCGCTGTACTACCCAGACATATCCGTTCTCTTTATCTATTATATATATATATATATATATATATATATATATATATATATATATAGGCAAAAAATTGGTGTATGTGCACTCTCACCAACGTTCAACAACTACCAGGGTGCTGTACGGTGTATGATAAAAAAGCAAAAAAGAAGCACTCACTGGATTTTCATCAAAAAGTGACCAGAAATTTAATGTAGTTTGTGACGTTTCGGGACAACAACAGTCCCTTCCTCTGACAAATAAACACTGAACAAAAGCTGCCTTAAATAGGCTCCCAAATACACTCCCCTCAGGTTCAGCCAATCCAGGCTGAATAATTAAACACACCCATATAGTGACCAATGAAAAAACATAATACAAATTGTCCATGTGACTGTTATAAAATTATTGAAAAAAATGCTTTAAAAACTTCCCTTTGGACCCCAATGCTAGTAGTCATGCCCTCTAATTACAATAAACATCATATGTGGTTATCAATCATCTAAATAGATGCAAAAAATCATAAAGTCGTCTATTGTTAAACATCCAATCAAACATTGGATTGCAAAACTCAACTTGTAATAGGTTCCAATTCGTCATTCCTCATACTGCTGATCCGCCCCTTGTTGCCAGGGACGCGATCAGCTGTACGTCTATAGCCATCAAACAAAGTTACCGATCAGCCCCTAATTGCTAGGGACACAAACCACGGTACAACTCTAACACTCGAAAAAGATACGCATCACCACACACAGTAGCGCATATACTGCTGAGTTACTTGTTACATGCGCCTTTCTAGATACTATGTAGCCGATCGCCCTGTAGAAAACTATCAAACATGTCAACAAAGAATCGTCCAATGGCAAAGTGCCATGTAGAAGAATGGGCGTATATATAGGAGCGTGCATGCCTCAGTAGTGAATATGCTAATATCTAATACACCGCAATCCAAAAAGCCAATGGCAAAGTGCCATGACGAAAAAATAGGCGTACACATAAAGGCGTGCATGTCTCAATCGTAAATATACTGACATCCGATACACCGCAATCCAAAACGCAAACAAAAACTAAAACAAAAATCAACAACCACAATGCCACAAAATACACCGATATATAAGCCCATTGTTCCAATCCCTCTGTGCACCAGCAACCGTATCATATATAGCAAAATCGCTATGTACAAATTATCAAGATGTACATAAAGCAAAAAGCAGCTATATCTAGTATATCATGCCCTTGAGTGCACATAACTAAACATATAACAAGGATTTACTTCTAGAACACCTCTTTGGTGTCAATCATGTGTAATGTATTTACTTAAAAATTACCATCTATAAATCAGTAAAACAGACTTGGCCAATCGCTATATGTCTGGCCCCAATGGGCGTGTTATTAACCTATAGTGCATAAATGATTGACACCAAAGAGGTGTTCTAGAAGTAAATCCTTGTTATATGTTTAGTTATGTGCACTCAAGGGCATGATATACTAGATATAGCTGCTTTTTGCTTTATGTACATCTTGATAATTTGTACATGGCGATTTTGCTATATATGATACGGTTGCTGGTGCACAGAGGGATTGGAACAATGGGCTTATATATCGGTGTATTTTGTGGCATTGTGGTTGTTGATTTTTGTTTTAGTTTTTGTTTGCGTTTTGGATTGCGGTGTATCGGATGTCAGTATATTTACGATTGAGACATGCACGCCTTTATGTGTACGCCTATTTTTTCGTCATGGCACTTTGCCATTGGCTTTTTGGATTGCGGTGTATTAGATATTAGCATATTCACTACTGAGGCATGCACGCTCCTATATATACGCCCATTCTTCTACATGGCACTTTGCCATTGGACGATTCTTTGTTGACATGTTTGATAGTTTTCTACAGGGCGATCGGCTACATAGTATCTAGAAAGGCGCATGTAACAAGTAACTCAGCAGTATATGCGCTACTGTGTGTGGTGATGCGTATCTTTTTCGAGTGTTAGAGTTGTACCATGGTTTGTGTCCCTAGCAATTACAGGGAGTGCAGAATTATTAGGCAAGTTGTATTTTTGAGGATTAATTTTATTATTGAACAACAACCATGTTCTCAATGAACCCAAAAAACTCATTAATATCAAAGCTGAATAGTTTTGGAAGTAGTTTTTAGTTTGTTTTTAGTTATAGCTATTTTAGGGGGATATCTGTGTGTGCAGGTGACTATTACTGTGCATAATTATTAGGCAACTTAACAAAAAACAAATCTATACCCATTTCAATTATTTATTTTTACCAGTGAAACCAATATAACATCTCAACATTCACAAATATACATTTCTGACATTCAAAAACAAAACAAAAACAAATCAGTGACCAATATAGCCACCTTTCTTTGCAAGGACACTCAAAAGCCTGCCATCCATGGATTCTGTCAGTGTTTTGATCTGTTCACCATCAACATTGCGTGCAGCAGCAACCACAGCCTCCCAGACACTGTTCAGAGAGGTGTACTGTTTTCCCTCCTTGTAAATCTCACATTTGATGATGGACCACAGGTTCTCAATGGGGTTCAGATCAGGTGAACAAGGAGGCCATGTCATTAGATTTTCTTCTTTTATACCCTTTCTTGCCAGCCACGCTGTGGAGTACTTGGACGCGTGTGATGGAGCATTGTCCTGCATGAAAATCATGTTTTTCTTGAAGGATGCAGACTTCTTCCTGTACCACTGCTTGAAGAAGGTGTCTTCCAGAAACTGGCAGTAGGACTGGGAGTTGAGCTTGACTCCATCCTCAACCCGAAAAGGCCCCACAAGCTCATCTTTGATGATACCAGCCCAAACCAGTACTCCACCTCCACCTTGCTGGCGTCTGAGTCGGACTGGAGCTCTCTGCCCTTTACCAATCCAGCCACGGCCCATCCATCTGGCCCATCAAGACTCACTCTCATTTCATCAGTCCATAAAACCTTAGAAAAATCAGTCTTGAGATATTTCTTGGCCCAGTCTTGACGTTTCAGCTTGTGTGTCTTGTTCAGTGGTGGTCGTCTTTCAGCCTTTCTTACCTTGGCCATGTCTCTGAGTATTGCACACCTTGTGCTTTTGGGCACTCCAGTGATGTTGCAGCTCTGAAATATGGCCAAACTGGTGGTAAGTGGCATCTTGGCAGCTGCACGCTTGACTTTTCTCAGTTCATGGGCAGTTATTTTGCGCCTTGGTTTTTCCACACGCTTCTTGCGACCCTGTTGACTATTTTGAATGAAACGCTTGAATGCTCGATGATCACGCTTCAGAAGCTTTGCAATTTTTAGAGTGCTGCATCCCTCTTCAAGATATCTCACTATTTTTGACTTTTCTGAGCCCGTCAAGTCCTTCTTTTGACCCATTTTGCCAAAGGAAAGGAAGTTGCCTAATAATTATGCACACCTGATATAGGGTGTTGATGTCATTAGACCACACCCCTTCTCATTACAGAGATGCACATCACCTAATATGCTTAATTGGTAGTAGGCTTTCGAGCCTATACAGCTTGGAGTAAGACAACATGCATAAAGAGGATGATGTGGTCAAAATACTCATTTGCCTAATAATTCTGCACACAGTGTAGGGGCTGATCGGTAACTTTGTTTGATGGCTATAGACGTACAGCTGATCGCGTCCCTGGCAACAAGGGGCGGATCAGCAGTATGACGAATGACGAATTGGAACCTATTACAAGTAGAGTTTTGCAATCCAATGTTTGATTGGATGTTTAACAATAGACGACTTTATGATTTTTTGCATCTATTTAGACGATTGATAACCACATATGATGTTTATTGTAATTAGAGGGCATGACTACTAGCATTGGGGTCCAAAGGGAATTTGTTTTTAAAGCATTTTTTTCAATAATGTTATAACAGTCACATGCACAATTTGTATTATGTTTTTTCATTGGTCACTATATGGGTGTGTTTAATTATTCAGCCTGGATTGGCTGAACCTGAGGGGAGTGTATTTGGGAGCCTATTTAAGGCAGCTTTTGTTCAGTGTTTATTTGTCAGAGGAAGGGACTGTTGTTGTCCCGAAACGTCACAAACTACATTAAATTTCTGGTCACTTTTTGATGAAAATCCAGTGAGTGCTTCTTTTTTGCTTTTATATATATATATATATATATATATACACACACACACACACAAAAATATGAGGGGTACAAGTACATATGTGCCCACTTGAAATGCAACGCGTTTCTTGGCTGTCCAAGCCATTTCATAAGGCATAACAACTTTTTTTATGCCTGATGAAACGGCTTGGACAGCCACGAAACACGATGCATGTACCCCTTACATTTGTGCAATTATTATGGTTTTATTTAACTTGTTTTTATATGAACCCTTTTTATAAGTGCTTTATTCACGCTACTGTGGATACAACATTTCTACCTTATCCTGCTGTATGAAAAAAAACGGTAGCCGGAATCCAGTGAGCTGGAGCACTGAGAGTCTCCAGACTGCCTCTATTAGCACATCAGGGTGCTACAACTCTGTGTGAGTACTCTGTGCTTTCTTTATATATTTCATCTTTAAAAGACATATTGATATGCACATGAAGCGCCCGTCTTTTGCTTTTGTCTTTGGACATATACAGATCACTTTGAGACCCAATTAGGAGTTGTGAAGAGGAACAGCTGTTGTTTGTGTTTTCCAGACACACTAGATTGTTACAATCTGTAATTTGTTTCCCCACAATTGGATTTATCTACACTGCACCATATTTTATGGACATTAAATTGACTTTTCAGATGAGAGATAAGTCTGCATTTGTTATTTATGCTTTATCAATATAATTTATACTGTGTATGGGAATTAGCGCCCCCTAGGGGATTTATAGAATCCTAGGTGTTAGTGTATTTAAAAAGCTACCTCATATTTTAGTAAAGTAGGAACATAGTATTTCATATGACTTACAGAGAGTTGACATACTAGAGTGTTGTATGAATTCTAAGCAAATCTAGACTTCCACCTTATAAAGATATCTTTTTTAGTTTTGTTAACATTTTTTGTATCTTTTATGTAAAGCCAAACAAACTTAAATGTATTGGATAGAGTATAACATCTTAAGAAAATGTCCAATTTACTTCTATTATTAAATTGTATTAGTTCTCTTGGTATCCTTTGTTAAATGGAAATCCTAGGTGAGCTCAATGGCATGCCCATGTCTTCAGCCACCTGGCAGCAGTTTTTGCAACAATGTTTAATGGAAAGTTATACATAGTCGCAAACACAGCTGCCATAGGTTGTTAAAGGGACACTGAATTTTTTTTCTATTGTGATTCAGATAGTGCATGCAATTTTAAGCAACTTTCTAATTTACTCCTATTATCAAGTTCTTTTCATTCTCTTGGTATCTTTATTTGAAATGCAAGAATGTAAGTTTAGATGCCAGACCATTTTTGGTGAACACACTGTGTTGTTCTTGCTGATTGGTGGGTAAATTCACCTACCAATAAACAAGTGCTTTCCATGGTTCTGAACCAAAAAATAGCTTATATGCCTTCTTTTTCAAATAAAGAAAGCAAGAGAACGAAGAAAATTTGATAATAGGAGTAAATTAGAAATTTGTTTAAACTTGCATGCTCTATCTGAATCACGAAAGAAAAAAAATTGGGTTCAGTGTCCCTTTAAAGATACATGTACATGCCTAGGCTCCTATCAGCCTAGCTTGGTTTACTCTACAACAAAGGAACCAAAAGAAAATTGGATGCTGTTTAAAATTGAGCTATCTGAATCATAAATGTTTAATTTTTACTTTATTATCACTTTAATTGGGTTGGTGTGCCATCCTTTGTCATCCTATGTAAGATTTTGCTTTTATTTCACAGCCTGTTGGAGCAAACCATCAAAAGCAAGTCATATATCTGCTCAAAGGGGAGATTTATTTGTTTTCTCGCTTTTTAAATATAGACAGTTTCATCAGACATTGCCGTGTTCCTAACAAATAAGTCATTATAACAGCTACATTTGTCATTTTTGTAGAGGCCTGTCTTTTATTTTACTCTGATTGGCCCAGTGCTGAGGCTTGCTGTGACACACCCACATACTGGATTACTTACTGTCAGATGGAATCTTGTGAAACAATTCTGGCACTGTTTATCTCATGTGACTGTGGGGCTTTGTGCCCACAGTAGATGTACACAACCAAGGACATTGTCCTGTGTACTTTAGCGGCTGCAATGCTATCCTGGCTGCTTGACAATAAATATTTTAATAGTGTGCACACTAAATTATTGTTTGTAGAATCTAATTGTTTTCATGTTAACAGTAAGGTGGAAGGATTCTCAAAAGAACATTGTAATCAAAACTTCAATGCACATATGTGCATTTAATTTTAGACATTTTTTTCCCAAAGTCCGTTGTTATTCTTTGTTTCTAGTAATAGCTGTCACTGTTTTAGTGAAAGCTTTTTGTATATTAGCTCACACTATTGAGCAGTTACATTAGGTAAGAAACAGTTGAGAAAAGATACAGGATTAGTTTAATACTTGGTAATAATTGTTACCACTCACAAAACCAATGAGGAGCCTGTGCTTTTCTCCTTTTCCTTTTGCTTGGGCAACTGCTAGCTTCATCTAACACTTCAACAAGTTCCCAGAGGGTAAGGAAGCCCACATGTTTCACCATTATATGGGGGCATCCAGTTCAGCCATCTAGGCTTGGTGTTTGACAATAGAGTGGCGATGGCACTCTCCTCACTGACACTTGTACCACATAACTCCTTTCTCTACTTTTACAGACACTTGTGTGATCTATTCTTCAGCTTTTGATGTTTCAAACTTCAGGATATCTCAATTTCTTCTTTCTAACCTTCTCCTAACAACCAATATTCACCATATTCATTTCTACAGAAGCATAAAGTCAACATCTTTTAAACTATGTCAGACCATTTCTCTCCACCATCTCACTCCAATGAAATAATCATTCAGTGTTTTCAACGCATTGATCAAAATTGTTCCTTGTTTGCAAAGATGCCCTTTTTGAGTCTTCCATGATGTGTAGCTAATTCTATTTTTATTCACATTTCAGGAATATTTCAACTGCATTCTTTCTATATTTGCATATGTCATCAGGCAAACTCTTTTAAGAAATTAAAAATTGTGCTACCGATTGGCCCTATAGTGTTAACTTGATCTCTTCTGCCCTTCCTCTGCCCTAATGTTAGCTTATATGCGCCATAAAAATAAAATGCACAATATATGCAATATGCAATATATGATCTTGAGAAAGCCCAAGCTACGGGTGAAACGTGTAGAAGCTGAAGCTGTTTACCTGCAAACTTTTTTCCGATATTTAAATCTAGGTACCTAGTAATCCCGCGCGTAATACACGCTAAGAGTGTGAGTTCTTGTTTGCTTTTCCAATTTCCATTTGGATTACACTTGAAATTCATTGCCACAAGCATTTCAACAGTATTTGAAAGACTGGAGGATCAGGAGTACAGCTTAACACCAGAGCCACTATTCTGGAGGAGGAAGGGTGAGTGAGATCGCACTATCGATCTCCAGAAGTCCAGAAGGCAAGTGGTCTAAAGCAGGAAACTTTTTTATAACATACTGTTACTACTCCCACATTGATCTATTACAAGTACTGACACAATCACTGACGCAGGTGTCTGTGTTACATTGTTATCATCTACAGTTTGAATATCTTAAAGGAATGTTAAACTCCATTATAAGATCCTCTAGTAAACAGTAGTTTGTCATAGATTCAATTTAGTATCTGATTTTCGTTTAAACTATCCTATGTAAAAGTTTAATAAAATCTATTATTTACCGCTATGTTCGCCGTGATCCCCTACTGGCCCCCCTCGCAGCAATAAATCATTGTCTACGGGCTTGGTCCGCTACGTCATTATGGGAGGCAATAGCGTCGCGCTTCCATATGCGCATGCGCAAAATCAATTTCTTCGCCGCATGTCATCAATCAGAAATATTTACTTATACACAATGCACGTCCACGATTTCTTTGGCGCATGCGTAAAATTGTATGGCGACGCCAAAGTAAACATTGATTCATTTTATGCACATCGATTCATTGTTTACTTGTAGCCAATACAGTAAGTATTGTTGTTTATAATATTTTATTCTTATAACAACGATTTTGGCCAAATAAAATTTCATTGTCAATGGCTAAAGTTTATTATTTATTAGGATACACATATCGATTAATACATTTCAAACTAAAATCGCCAACTAAAATATTTTGTTTTTATCTGTAGCATGCTATTACCAAAATATTCTTTATTTCAATATATTGCTGGAAAACACACCTTGTTCATTGACAAAGCCGATTTTGCGCATGCGCACTTTAATGCCTATATCGTGAACGAGCAGAGCCAGTGACGAAAACGGGAGGTGGGACAGCGGCACACGTCACTGAGATCAATCAGAAATCTTACATGGGGTGGAGTTTGAACTCGTAAAGGAGATAAATTACACACAGTAAATAAAATATAAATTCTATATAAAAAATAAATAAATTGCGTTTTAACTTGCAATTACATGTAGTTTACATTGATGCATTGCAATTGGCATTGAGTTTACCATTCCTTTAAGTATTGACAGAAAGAACTGTGCATACACTGTGGCTACATTGTTTATATACAAGTATCGATTACACTTTATGCATTATTAACACAAGGAACTGTATATACAGTGTATACCATCTATTGATGTGATCTTGCATCTGCAAAGGATACATATCTCAAGGAAGCTAATAGACTGCATATATTGTGCATTTTATTTTTGTGGCACATATATATGCTTATATTTGTCCTTTTTATGGTGGTATAGAAGATTTATCTTTTTTACTCTTTACCTTTTTTCTTTTTGCTTTATGTTTTTTCGATATTAAGAGAGGTTACCCATTTCTATCAGATTTTAAGGGAGATGTCCCTATTGTGCATTTTGGTATTTGGATTATGCAGTATCTCTATATAAATGCGCTTTATCATCTTTTGTTTTGCATCGTCTATTTTTAATTGTATAATAAGCCGCATTTAAATAGACAGTACCCCAAATATGTACTGTTTAATGCAAATCCTTTGACAATTTTGTCTTTGAATAAATGTGTTTTTTACCTTTTGCTCTGTAAGCGCCCTCCATTTTTTTCTGCTCCTTAACTCGTCCGCTGCCTCTGAGGCTGCGGACATCAATCCACCTGATCCTATGCGAACTGCTTGTGCAATGTTAAATGCTGTTGACATTCAGCGATGTTTTGTGGACACAATACACTACAGAGTATTATGTCTGCCAGACACTGACAAATCGGCCCCTAAGGGTGAAGGTTGACTTCCTTTCATAGAGAAGCAGATTCTCTTTCTACTATGTTGCTGAAGTCTCAGCTTCTGCTGATTACAGACAGTCAGAAAGGCAGCTGTTGAAATGTGGCCTTATCACAGCCTTTGCCGTGACGCCCAGCAAGGTCTAGTTATGCCTCTGTCATATACATAATAAAGAATAAATATAGAATTAACTGCTCCATTATGATTAAATTTACTCTAAGTTTGATGGAATCTAATTACAAACAAAATGATCATAATGCTATATAATTATTTATGCAAATGTATATCCAGCATGTTTTTCTCCAAGAAAGATTGCAATCCAAGTGTGCATGCGTGCGTGTCTGTCTGTCCGTCTGTTGGTGTGGATGTACTGTATGTGTGACAAGACTAAACATTTGGTTATCTAGAATGTAAAAGTTATTATTTTACCACACGCAAGTCATTGCATAATTAGTCTTTGCACACACTTGCTGCAGCTTGGCCATGAAAACAGTCCTAGCTTTTCCTGGAGCTTGAGTCAGCACATGGAAAAAAGATGTAACTCCCAAAGGAACAAGGCTTGCCTGTGCCAAGAACACAGGTTTCTAAGGAACTATGACCTGTAAAAAAAGAAAAAAAAGTATTTGACATATGTAGACTGCATTCAATAATCCGTTTATTGCCCATTCTCCAGTTTTGCATAACCAACACGGTTATATTAATATACTTTTTACCTCTGTGATTACCTTTTATCTAAGCCACTGAAGACTGCCCCCTTATTTCAGTTCTCTTGACAGACTTGCATTTTAGCCAATCAATGCCCTATCATAGGTAACTCCATGGGCGTGAGCACAATATTATCTATATGGCACGCATGAACTAATGCCCTCTAGCTGTGATAAACTGTCAAATTTATTGAGCTAAGAGGCAACCATCAAGGGATTAAAAATTAGCATATGAGCCTACCTATGTAGAAAACAAAGAAAATCTGATGATAAAAGTTAATTGGAAAGTTGTTTGAAATTGCATGCCCTATTTAAATCATAAAAGTTTAACTTTGATTAGACTGTACCTTTAAGATTCCTAAATACCCACTATCTTAAAAATATGTACATCATACAAGCGGTTCTATAATGGTGCCAAAACTCTGAATATCCATCATTTTCTTGATTTAAATGTTTTAAAAGTAACAACAGATGATGTGTGTAGATTTGGCACATCTCTCTATACCAAACGAAATTCGTTGCTTGAAGCACATAGTTGTAATTTGTTACATAAAAAAAGGGAATAATAAACTCTCAACTCACTTGGGTTGTCGTAATAATTCTGAGGTACCACTTAAAACAAGATACTTGGGGACAGATTTATCATCGGTGTGTCCAACATGATCCGCTCAGTGGATCATGTCTGACAGTCATCGATAAATGCCAACAGCATACAGTGTCGGCATTTATCATTGCACAATCAGTTCTTGTGAACTGCTTGTGCAGTGCCGCCCCCTGCAGATTCGCAATTGGCCTCTAGCAGGGTGTGTCAATCAGCACAATCGTATAGGATCGGGCGGATTGCAAACTACAGCCTCAGAGGCAGTAGACCAATTATGGAGCAGCGGTCTTAAGACCACTGCTTCATAACTGCTGTTTTCGGTGAGCCTGAAGGCTGGCTGGGAAACAAGGGCATCAGGGGCCTTTGATAAATCGGCCCCTTTGAATAAATGGCTCAGAAATTAACTTCACATGGATACAATTCCAAAATGGTACATGAAATTAAGTCGAGTAGCTGATCAAACACAAGAAAGATGATCTAGTAAAAAAATATGGATCGGATTAATTTTGTGACTACTTTTGGTGCATCACATAATTATCTGCACTTTTCCTTAAATACATTTTGGGAACTAGTTACATCCAATAAGTCTTTACTGTCTATCGTCGGGCCAGTAATTTAACAGACCTATTAGTAAAAAAACAGACCCTATTGCGATTTATCAGAGGACCACTTGGTTGAAATCCACAAAGGTGTGATGTTTACAGTGTGGGGATTGCATTACCTATAATAGTATGTTGAAGGGCACTTCATGTCAACATCCACACCAAAATAAGAGATTCAAAATTAATCATAGGTTAACTTGCACAAGTAACTATTATTTATATCTTAATTTGCACGTGTTCTCTGGTCTATGTTGGTAAAGTGGTTACCACTTTTAGGGGAAGAATGGTTTACCACAGGTATGCTATCAGAGAAGCTATCAAAAGTTTTATGAATTTTTTATTAAGTGTCTTATCTATTACTAAAATAGATAGATAGATAGATAGATAGATAGATGCTTACTTCCAAATTCGCCATTTTTTCATTTCACAAAATTGGCTTTTTCCCTTATCAATCGCATGGTCAGATGTTAAACTATGTATTAAAAATTTTTTAGCAGGAGATGCTTCGATTTCCTTGTTATATGATATTATGTTGAATAAACAAGGCTTGTTATATCTAGATAACATTTGTAATTCCTGGTCCTCATTAATTCCTACATTGGATCACAAAATAATAAAACAGAGCTTTGATTCTCTTCATAAATGTAAAGTATCAATGGGCATAAAGGAATCTCACATGAAATTGATCAATAATTTTTATCTATCCCCGCTCAGATTATCTAGATTTTATATAACATTAGATAGCAGGTGTCCACGCTGTTCAAATAATAAAGCAGATACAGGCCATATGTTTTGGTCTTGCCCTAAAGTGAGACAGCTATGGATCAAGATAATTTTCTGGTTTAATAAACTATATAAAGTTTCAATAGGATTGTCTTTGGAGGATGTTCTGCTCTTAGTTCCTGCCCAAGACGCTATCAGTAATAGTACTATAAATAGCCTTAATACCATTATACTCTTGGTTAGAGCTTGTTTGCTCAAAAATTGGAAGGCTAAGCTAGTACCAGGTCTGTCTTTGATTTTTAAATGTATCCAGGAACAAATAGTTTTTGAATCATATCATCTTAAAGATGCGACAGAAAATAGGATTAAGAATTTTCTATGGAGATGGACCCCACCTATCTTAACTTATGCAAGACCACTTCAAAAACGGATTCTCTACCCATTTTTGCAATCAATTAGTTTTGTTGAATTGACCTTATTAAATGTTTTCCCTCAGACATGGAATCAAGATTTCTGAAAGTGTAGACCGGGTAGGTTGCAGGGGGGGGGGGGGGGGGGGGGGGGGGTAAATTGTTCTCTCTTTTTTTTTTTTTTTTTTCTCCCTCTCTCTTTCCCCGCTTTTTTCTCTTTTTTGGTTTTCTGTTCACTATTTCTTGTTTGCTTGTTTGGTCCCTTGCCTTTTTTTCCCCTTTCAGGGGAAAAGGAAAAATAAAAGTCCAGCATGTAAATTGTTTTTATTTTGGGAAATATTATAAATCATAGTACTTTTTCTTTGCTTGGTATGAGATTGTACAACATTTACTGTTTTGACCCTGCGTGGTGCAAAAAGATAAGAAGGGAAAAATGTTGAGTATGTCCCTTCTTTTCATGAGTTTGTATTGTGATTTTTTTTTTTTTTTGCTGGATTTAAATAAAAGAAAAATTGTTTAAAAAAATAAATAAAAAAAAAAATAAAAAGAAAGGGAGAGAAAGAGAGAGATGGACTGTTTTATGGTTTCTTCAAAAGTAATTGATTATATTTTTTATTTTTTGTTTTATTACTTTCCTATGTTTTATATCTTTGTATTAGAAAATGACAATACAAAATTAAAATATAAAAAGATAGATTTACAAACAAAATTACACAATCCAAAAAGATTAATATACAAATGAGAAAATAAATGAATCTATTACTTTACCAACATAGACCTAATTTCCATTGAGGTGGTAATGTTTGGAAACTAGTGGTAACATAAAAATTCTACATAAGTTTAGTGGAGATAAATGTTTTTACCAACAGTTTCCAAACTTTATCACCTCAATGGAAACTAGGCCATAGTTTTCTGTTTCATTGGAGACTAGGGATTGCAATGTCTATCTGAGTAATTGTCTATTGCCTTACAAGTGAATGACAATATTTTATTATAGAATATGGATTAAATACATTTTGGGTTCATCTGCAGTTACTAGCCAGGCCCTTATTTTCAGCTAGGGCAGGCAATTAACCTGTTCTCATGAAATGGTTACAATTATAAGTTATATTATCATTCTGAACAGATGCATTTCATAAGGAATACTTTTTGCTGCTATAAAAAATATATATCCAAAAAGGACTGGACACCTTTGGTCATTTTGAGTCTTCATTTGCTTGCAGACCTATTAACAGGTTCTTGAGAGTTTCTGAAACTATTCTGGAGAACTACATCACTCTGGAGACACATTACATCGCAGCTGAACTCCCACTACTTATGGAGTGAGTATACTGCACTTATATTAATTGGATCCTACACACACCTCAAGCCCTTTTTCTCTTCACCATATAGAGAAACATCACTGTACAGACCAGCGCCATCTATTTGCCATTTTTCCACTCATATTATCATTCTGAACAGATGCATTTCATAAGGAATACTTTTTGCTGCTATAAAAAAATGTATCCAAAAAGGCAATTCATAGTAATTCAGTTTCAGACAAAAAATATCCTAACTCGCACCATCCCAAATATTAGTTACCTCCGGTTATTGTTGTGACAGTAATAAAATGGAAAAGTCAGTCAATTCTTAGACAAACAAGCTATGTTTATTTTACTTTGGTATGGAGAAGGATAAGGAGCTTGGAAAAAGAATAAGTCTGCCATAAATAGAGTATGTGGGTATTGCCTGTGAGAGGGGCTTGGTCAGTACAAGATAAAGAAGTGAGTGGGGTTCTAGAGACTGTGAGAAATGAGATTGTGTAGGGCCAGTGAGAAAACAGAGTATGTGAGGTCCAGCATGTGACTGAGAATGAGCCAGTGAAAGAAGTAAGGATTAACGGGGCATAAATTCTAAGAGGATATGGGCCATTACATGGAACAGAGAGAGGAACACATCTGGTGACACCAATTTGTCATTAAAGTGAGGAACTACTAGACCAATTCCTGATGGACCTGATAACAAACTACTACAGTTTTTTTTTTTTTAAATAAATGGGGATATAAGACATAGATTGGTCTAATAGTCATATATTGTACCCCTAGAAGATTTAGAGTATATCAAGATGGGCAAACAGTTTGTAATCATTCCATGCATATGCACAATGTTTTTTTGCAGAATTCCTTGAAAGTAATCATGAATCATATATTCTGTGTCACTCTCTCCTAGTGGCACGTAAACTTCATCAAGGATAGTTGCCATAATGGTGTCCCTCTCCCTAAATCAAGAAATTGATTCATCACAGTCAAGGAGAAAGGATGTGCTCCTCCATAAACACAATTAATCACATTTCCTAACCCTATTCCCCAGAAGATTTAACTGGTGTCTACATTATTTTATATGATAATTAGTACATAATCAAGAAAGTATCAACAACTATGTATTTTTTTTATTAAAAAAATTAAATATAATAGCAGGGTGCACTATAAATATTGCTGAACCACGCTAGGATTTGTGTGCAAATTGATATCAAAAGTCCATAGTAAAGAACAATTACCAGATAATCTTTAGCACGGAAAACATCCCTTCAGCGTACCCTATACTTTCAGTGGATATTGCGACCGCGCTAAACATCGCTCATATTACAAGTTGAAAGTTATGTGTTGTGCTTGAAACGCAACACATAACATTGATAAAAACATAGTGTGACTTGAGACCTGGGGGACGAATTATCAAGCTCCGTATGGAACTTGATGCCCCGTGTTTCCAGCAAGCCTGAAGGCTCGCCGTAAACAGCAGTTATGAAGCAGTGGTCTAAAGACCTCTGCTTCATAACCTGTCCACCTGCTCTGAGGCCACGGTCTGCAATCCTCCTGATCCTATACGATCTGGTTGATTGACAAACCTGCTATCGGCCAATAGACCGGAAATCTGCAGGGGGCGGCATTGCACAAGCAGTTCACAAGAACTGCTTGTGCAATGATAAATGATGACATCTCGTATGCCAAATGGATGATGCTTTTCAGCCAAAAAGAAAGAGAGGTAGCCGTAGCTTTTTGATCTCTACGTTTTCCAGAATAGACAACAAACAAAGAAGAGGCCAATATATCTTCATTAATCCTTACACTGTTTTGATTAAACAATATTGATATATAAATCACATCTTTCACTCTTGGACTACCTTTATATATATATATATATATATATATATATATATAAATATATATATATATATATATATATATATATATATGCATATTCTAACAGCACCATAATGACATAGTTTTAAATATATCTTATGTCTTGCATTGTGATCAATATGTGTTGTGTTATAAAACTGATTACTGTACATTGCACAAATGGATCGATGTGCCACATGGATTAGGCTCTAGTTGTCACCAGTTGTTATTCAAGGTGTTGTGTGTCTGTCTGTATTATTTTTAAAACAAGGAACAATAGTTATATTTAGATATGCCATTGATTAATATGATAAGAATTGGCTGTCTAATATAGTAAGAAATCCAACATATGTGAAAGACATAATTTTCTTTACAATCACCTTGATGAACTAATACATTTATTGTTCATATTAGTGCTCTAGTCTTCACATTTCTAAGTTTATTATTTAGAATATTTTAGACTTATGTGATTTAGTGATGTCCAAACTGTGTTCACTAATATTTTTTAATATCATTAATAGAATTAGTTATTGTGACGAGCACAGAGGGATCCAGCACTGATGGTGACCTGCCTTTGCCGGGTTCTGGTAAGTCCATTGACTCATTCATATGTCATTGAAGGTATCTTTTTCATAAATATTCTGATCATGATTCTGATGAAGCATTCCATTTGAATAAAACTTATAATGTACTCCTCTGATGATATATATATATATATATATATATATATTTATTTTTTATTAGTTTAATATTAAGATCTCAAAGCTTCTTAGTCTACACCTTTGTGCTTTAGAACATGGCTAGCACATGTTTATATTTAGTATACATTTAGACAACAATCATCAAGTGATACACTCATGAAAACTTTTAAATGTCCCATGTACTCTGCTTTTGTGAATATTTTCAAAATACAAACACTAAAATTTAATTATTACTTATCGATAATTTTAAATCTTATTTCATTTGCATGCTCCATCAAAATTATGTAATTCCTAACTTTGGTTCAGTATCTCTTTAATGCAACATTGATGTGTGTCCTTGAGCACCAGTAACACAGTAAAATATTTGTTTTTAACGTGTACACAACATATTATGTTTTACAGAGATTGATGTAACATGCGTGATGGAGGAGGAAGTGGCTCCTTTGGAGTCTGATGGTACGTCAAATATGTATAACATGTATATAACGTAGGTTGACCATATTGCTGCTTTAAAAAGGGACACATATGAAAAATACATAGGTCAGGGCTGTTTTCAAGGCTGTTTCAAGAAATGTTTTGTATAAGAACCCTGGCCTATGTGTTTTAATTATGTGTCCATTTTTAAAGCGGAAATATGGTCACCCTAATATAACATGTATTGTTTCTAAATCATACTATTAACGAAAAATAAAGTCTACAGCTTTGTACCTTTCAAATATATTGTTCAATTCTTTTCAAATACACTACTGCCCCACTTTCTATATCATGCAGCATGAACGTATGTTTTTATTTTTTATCAAATTGATGTATGATTTGTCATTAATGACATCATGATATCACATGCATATTACATGCAAAACCCCAATAATCATCTTCTGATTGTACAGACAGTCATTGATATTCATCTAAAGTGCCTAGATGCAGACCATATCATTATGTCATCATTGTTTTCAACTTCTAAGCCACTTCTAAGTATACATAAAACATAATCGTGTTGAAATTCCTTGATTTAATTTCATGATGTATGATATGTAAATGGATTTTAAAAAGATTTATGTGTAGACTGTCCATTTCAATCAAACAAACATTAATATTACTCAAAACTAAAGCATGCATTTCTGAATGTGTCTATTAATATTAGGATGACATACATTTAATCCTAATGTAAAAGAGAGATTCACAAAAATACTCAGATAGATAAAATTATATTCTTAATATTTAATATGAACGGTAGTATCTACTGTGTATATATTCTGAATAGTAATTGATTGAACCATCAAGCTTCAAATTATTCCATTTAAGATTACAAAGGCAATCACCAAAATATATATGTAAATCAGTGTTTACCTAGTTTCAAAGGCCAGTTGGAGTGACCATTTAGATTTGATCATATTACACACTCCCATATTATTCAATTTTTGGATTTAAAAAAATCAATCCACGGGCATGTGTCTAAATGAACTCTATTGCATTTCAATCTCAAATGCATACATGCGTACCAAAATATTATCCAAAAGATAAATATATTATAAAATCATAAAGATTAGCACATAATGTTGACTTTGAAAAAAATTATTTGTAATGTATTTATGAAATGTTACATGAAAAATAACAGTGAACAGTTTAAAGGATCAATTAAATCTTCTTATTAATTATATTTGATTCAAATCAATCAATAACTTAAAACATAGTCATTATTGTGACTTTGTCTAAATATTTTATGAGAACAAGAATCCAGATTTTAAATAATGTTGAATCTTGATTTCTTTCAAGATAATAATATATTTTCATATTATATATGTATTTATAAAATTATTTTATATATTTCAGATGGACCTTCCACTTCTGGGCATCAGCCACAACCAGCCAGAAGCCCCTCCCGCCCTCCCCCAGCCAGAAGCCCCCCTGCCCCAGCCAGAAGCCCCCCTGCCCCTTCCCAGCCAGAATCCACTCCTGTTCCTTCCTAAACTGACCCACTCCTGGCACATCCCGTTCTTACTCCTGTCCTGTCCCTTAAAAAAAAAGATTTATTGCCCCCAATCGCCGCTCTCCCCGTTTGGCCCACCTTTCTTCTCCCCCACCTGCACAGCCACCAACTTCCCAGGCCACTGACTCCCCAGCTGTGCAGGCTCCACCAGAGCGGCAACCCAGTCCCCCACCTCGCCCCATCCCTCCACATCAACACCTTTACCCTAATCCCAATCCCTACCTTCATTGTCCTGGGTGTCGGATTGTCCTTCCTAGCCATCGATGTAAGTATCATTACGAATCAATATTAGCAAATACATTCTTAAAGGGACATTATACTGATCTAATTATACATAAATTGAATTTGATTAGAAAATGTTTTTTATAAACCTTTTCTTTATTTGATTAATGTAAATGTTTCCGATTTTCAGTTTTGGAAATCAGCATCCACATTGTCTAATATCTAAATGATATTGCCTAGATGTTAGATATCTATTATGTATATATGCCAATATTTTGGATTTGGTATCACCGCCCTTTTCACAGTGTGTCATAAACCAAAGAAATATTTTTTTTAAAGATTAATAGGGTTTTGATTTGTCTTAATATCTTAATGGTTTATCTCTGAAGAACATATTTAATGTGTAAATCTTCTATATAGCATATTTAATTATAATAATGATTTGTATTTTAATTATTACAATGTCTCTTTGCTCTCTTTTTATTATGTTCTGTAATTATTATTAATTTGTATAATTTATTTTTGTTTAGGTTGTGATTCAGCATGGTTAACGCTAGAGGCTAGAGGCTCTAGCACGTATTGAGCAGACCATGCTGAGTTCTAATCAGTTGCTGGGAAGGATGCATGAGACCATGCGTATCCAGTTGCGGCTTCATCACAGAACGATTAATGTGTTTAGAGGCATTGCATAAAGTTGCAGCTGGAGATGCGCAGGATGATGAATGTGATGCTGATGCCCCATAAGTGGAGGATCCGGAGATGGCCCGAGGGAGAATGAATAAATCCTCCATCTACATGTTGTTATTTGTTTATTTAATCTGTTGCCATTTGGCCTATTTTGTGTTTCTTGTTGTGCCTGTTGCACTATTTCAACTTGTCAGATTTTAATTAAGGGCCATTTTGGCCTTTGTTTGCCCTTGTCAACTCCCTCCAAGTCAAATGGCTCCAATGGGCTGATTTCTCATTATAACTTGTTTTAAAGTTATCTTATTTCTTTATGTTTTATGACATTCCTATATCATATTTATCATAATAAAAAGAATGTCATTAATATGGTTTTTTTCTACTTTATTTATTCATGTCATTTATTATAAAATATATTTTATGTTGTTAATCCTTAAAGGGACATGAAACCAAAAAATGTTCTTTCATGAATCAGATATATAATACAATTTTTATCAACTTTCATATTTACAGCTATTATTTAATTTGCTTCATTTTCTTGATATACTTTGCTGAAAGGTTTATCTTTGCAAGATCATGAGTAGCAGAGAACCTAGTTTCGAGATGTTGATTGTTGGTTGCATATATATATTGGTTGTTATTGGCTCATCCATGTGTTCATTTAGAAACCATTAGTGAATTGATGCACCTTTAACAAATGATACCAAGATTATTAAACTAATGAGATAATCAATGTAAATTATGAAGTTGATGGAAATAGTATCCTATCTGTGAATCCTGAACTTAATTGTTTGTATTTCATGTCCCTTTAAGTGATGCTGACCACAATTCTTAATTTATGGATATGCATTTCTAATGTATTTATTTTCTTTTGACATCAACATACACATATAATATGTTTACAACAGACTATTAGTTGAATTTTGACAGCATATCTATTCCAATTTAACTTACATCTTATTGTAGTAGTATAACAAAAAAAAAACACTGTGTGTAATGCACATATTTTAGATGATTAATATCTTTCTATTTTTATTGATTATATTTAATTATCCAACTATATATTGCTATAGGTAGGCTGACCATATTTCCGCTTTAATAAGTGACACATATGATAAATACAGGGAGTGCAGAATTATTAGGCAAATGAGTATTTTGACCACATCATCCTCTTTATGCATGTTGTCTTACTCCAAGCTGTATAGGCTCGAAAGCCTACTACCCTTAAGCATATTAGGTGATGTGCATCTCTGTAATGAGAAGGGGTGTGGTCTAATGACATCAACACCCTATATCAGGTGTGCATAATTATTAGGCAACTTCCTTTCCTCTGGCAAAATGGGTCAAAAGAAGGACTTGACAGGCTCAGAAAAGTCAAAAATAGTGAGATATCTTGCAGAGGGATGCAGCACTCTTAAAATTGCAAAGCTTCTGAAGCGTGATCATCGAACAATCAAGCGTTTCATTCAAAATAGTCAACAGGGTCGCAAGAAGCGTGTGGAAAATCCAAGGCGCAAAATAACTGCCCATGAACTGAGAAAAGTCAAGCGTGCACCTGCCAAGATGCCACTTGCCACCAATTTGGCCATATTTCAGAGCTGCAACATCACTGGAGTGCCCAAAAGCACAAGGTGTGCAATACTCAGAGACATGGCCAAGGTAAGAAAGGCTGAAAGACGACCACCACTGAACAAGACACACAAGCTGAAACGTCAAGACTGGGCCAAGAAATATCTCAAGACTGATTTTTCTAAGGTTTTATGGACTGATGAAATGAGAGTGAGTCTTGATGGGCCAGATGGATGGGCCCGTGGCTGGATTGGTAAAGGGCAGAGAGCTCCAGTCCGACTCAGACGCCAGCAAGGTGGAGGTGGAGTACTGGTTTGGGCTGGTATCATCAAAGATGAGCTTGTGGGGCCTTTTCAGGTTGAGGATGGAGTCAAGCTCAACTCCCAGTCCTACTGCCAGTTTCTGGAAGACACCTTCTTCAAGCAGTGGTACAGGAAGAAGTCTGCATCCTTCAAGAAAAACATGATTTTCATGCAGGACAATGCTCCATCACACGCGTCCAAGTACTCCACAGCGTGGCTGGCAATAAAGGGTATAAAAGAAGAAAATCTAATGACATGGCCTCCTTGTTCACCTGATCTGAACCCCATTGAGAACCTGTGGTCCATCATCAAATGTGAGATTTACAAGGAGGGAAAACAGTACACCTCTCTGAACAGTGTCTGGGAGGCTGTGGTTGCTGCTGCATGCAATGTTGATGGTGAACAGATCAAAACACTGACAGAATCCATGGATGGCAGGCTTTTGAGTGTCCTTGCAAAGAAAGGTGGCTATATTGGTCACTGATTTGTTTTTGTTTTGTTTTTGAATGTCAGAAATGTATATTGAGATGTTATATTGGTTTCACTGGTAAAAATAAATAATTGAAATGGGTATATATTTGTTTTTTGTTAAGTTGCCTAATAATTATGCACAGTAATAGTCACCTGCACACACAGATATCCCCCTAAAATAGCTATAACTAAAAACAAACTAAAAACTACTTCCAAAACTATTCAGCTTTGATATTAATGAGTTTTTTGGGTTCATTGAGAACATGGTTGTTGTTCAATAATAAAATTAATCCTCAAAAATACAACTTGCCTAATAATTCTGCACTCCCTGTACATATGTAATTGTTCTTATTAAAAAAAATCTTTAAACAGCTCTGAAAACATCCCTGACATATGTATTTCTCATGTGTCCCTTTTTAAAGTGGAAAAATGGTCACCAGAGCTATAGGTAACATATAATGTATAACCAATCCACATTTTCATAATGTATCTAGTAGCATTCTTCTCATTTAAAGGGACATGAAACCCAATAATTTATTTTATCATTTAGGTATAACATTCTATTTTAAACCAATTTAAAATTTACTTCTATTATCAAATTAGCTTCAGTCTCTTGGTATCATTTTTTAAAGGAGAAGCAGTGCACTACTGGTTTCTAACTGAACACATAGGTGAGCCAATGAAAATCGGTATATATATGCAGCCACCAATCAGCAGTTAGAACATAGGTTATTTGCTGCTCTTGAGATTACCTTGAAGCACATTTGATCAAAAGATAACAAGAGAAAGAAGCAAATTTAAATAATTAAATTAAATTTTAAAGTTAGTTAAAATTGCAATCTCTTACATAATCGTGAAAAATAAAATGTGGGTTTCATGTCCATTTAAACCTTGCTGCTTCATAAATAGTTCATAATCTTCCTACTATATTGAAATATATAGTTATTACCAACAATAGATTTTATTTCATACAGTATATCACAGTATTCTGTTATCTAGCGTTACATTATGTGAAGATGTGCATTACATGAAACATACACGCTTCATAGATAACAATATAGCACATACTAGTTTTTAAAATATAAATACATTTCTTATTGACATGCAAAGCTGTAAAATTCGTCCTTTGTTTGGATTACGTTTTTACATGATCTCGGATGCTCCATCTTGCTTAAGACATTGCATGCAAAGCTGTAAAATCCGTCATTTGATTGGATTATGTTTTTATGCGATCTCGGATGCGCCATGTTGCTTAAGACGTCACATGCAAAGCTGTAAAATCCGTCCTTTGATTGGATTACATTTTTACTCGATCTCGGATGCGCCATGTTGCTTAAAACATCACATACAAAGGTGTTAAATCCGTCCTTTGATTGGATTACGTTTGTACGTGATCTCGGATGCATCATGTTACTTAAGACGTCACATGCAAAGCTGTAAAATCTGTCCTTTGATTAGATTACGTTTTTACGCGATCTCAGATGCTCCATGTTGCATAAGACGTCAAATGCAAAGGTGTTAAATCCGTCCTTTGATTGGATTACGTTTTTACGCAATCTCGGATTACGTTTTTACGCAATCTCGGATGCGCCATGTTGCTTAAGACGTCACATGCCAAGGTGTTAAATCTGTCTGATTGGGTTAAGTTCTCCTGCAATATTTGATTTACCACGTAACCCACGTTTGCGAATGAGAACACAAGTTTAAAATCATGACTTTTTTGGATTATGGATTGTGTCAATCATGTACATTGTTGAACCATAGCTGATAAAGAACACAAAAAATATCTTTTGATCGCTGTGTCATTGAAGAAATGAATGAAGGCAATATGTTTTTCATGCAGAATAAATTTTGAGGCAAGTGCAAATACATGAATATACTCCATCTTGTTTAATATGTTTGTCAACAATATTTTCACTTTACTAAATAATTAATGCGTTGTATTGAATTTTCTACATATATAATTCCTAAAGATGCGCTTTTGTATTTGAATAAAATAATCAATATGCATTGACCTTTATAATATGATAAATATATGAGAAATGTCTTTCTTAAATTCAAACACTATAATGTAGCTTTAAAAAAATACACTTTATTTAACACGTTGAGAGAAATATGGCATACAGGCTTAGAATCTAAATCAAATATTTTCTTTTTTTAACAAGTACATGTAGATATACCAACAAGCCCTAAGGATTAGTATATGTTAGCATATGTTCTTGTTTAAAGGGACAGTCAAGTCAAGCAAAACATTAATGATTTAAATATGAAATGCAATTTTCTTCTAATTTCTATTAAACTTTTATCCCCAGTTTATCTTTGTTCTCTTGGTGTTCTTAGTTGAAAGCTAAACCTAGGAGGTTCATCTGCTCATTTCTTAGACCTTAAAGTGTGCCTCTAATCTGAATGCATTTTGACTACTAGAGGGCATTAGTTAATATGTTTCATATAGAAAACATTGAGCTCATGCAGTGTAGTTACCCTGGAGTGATCACTGATTGGCTGAAATGCAGGTCTGTGAAAAGAAATTAAATAAGGGGTCATTTTGCAGAGGCATAGATACAAGGTTAATCACAGAAGTAAAATGTGTATTTCTATAACAGTCTTGTTATTCAAAACTTGATAATGCGTAATAAAGGTTTTTCTTTGTAACCAAAAATGACTGTTCCTTTAAGCTGTGTTGTTGGCATCAAAACAGTGATATGCCATCATGTATAATTGTAATGGTCATTTTGTTTAAGATTAGGAGAACAGTTTGGACATCACAAAAAAACAATCAATGTAATTCAACAAGGACAGCAAGTGATGATGTGGTCTCCACACACTTGTAAAACACACTCTGCAAAAAATCTGCCTCCATGGACCCGGACCCATAGAAGCCTATTCAATACAGGGTGTGCTCCACAAGTGTAAGAAGACCACATCATCACATACCTATCCTTTACACATTAAATAAATAAAAATATATACAAAATTACTTCCTCTTCCTTCCCCTCTTCCCACGAGACTGAGGTTCTGGAGGGGTCAACTAACCCCTCCGACGAGTTCTCATATGAGATGGTTGGGGAATAGGGGGAGGAGGAGTACTGTGAATGGTTAAGGGAACACCAGGCTGAGGAGGAGATTGAGGCAGAAGAGAAGATGGAGGAGGCCCAGGAGCAGATGGGGCAGGAGCAGATGAGGCAGGAGCAGATGGTGCGTTTGGCACCTCCCAGAGGACCTGCAACATATTATTGAGAGCATTCAAAATATCTCTTTGTCCTTCGCGATTATCATTCAGTACTCCTGTCAGGTACACTCTGTATTCTGCCTGTTCCCGCCGGGAGGCATGGATCACTTTGAGGAAATCTTTTAAGATCTGCACCTCTGGTATCTCTGGGGGGATGTTCTCATGAGGTTGCTAGTGCATGAGGGGCTGCTGCAGGGATCTCTTCTGCAGTGGGGGCTTCTTCAGGTGGTGCTTCAGGGGGGGATAGTGCATGGAAATCTTCCAGGTCTTCCCGAGGTGGCGAGTCATCTGCACCACTCTCATGCCTGGGTGAAGGAGGAGCCTGTGGGTGCTGTGCTTCTTTCTCCCCGGCCTTAGAATCTGTATATTGTAAAAAGAAAGAAATTGAGATATTAGCACAGTTCCAAATAAAGATGTAAATGTTCTATTTGAAAGTGTATTAATGAGGCTGCCTTTGTAATTCTATTGTAAGCAAAAGCAATCAATACGATTTACGTATTTGCAAACCCCTCTTTCTGATATCTATATGGTCAATGTGAATGTCTTTTTGCGTTTGTCTTAAATCTGTTTAAATGCACACCTAATCTGTAGACTAGATACTAATGTGATGGCTTTTCTTTAAATGCAACTTTTGCAAGGTAATTGTGAATGCGTTTACGCAATAATGTATTAAAAAAGCGTAATTGCGTTAGTCATATCCTTACATAATTTTTGCATGTGAATGGGTTATGAGGTGGATGTAAAGATATTAGTAAATTATCTTACCGGCAGATGAGAGGGGCAGGCTCCCAGTATCAACTCCTCCTCAGATGTTGGGACGCAGCATGTCCTCCCAGCTGGAATACTCAAAAATTATTTCCGGACTACCACCGGTCCCTGCTAGGTATTCCCTCTCCCTTGTGAGCTTTCTTTTCAGTTCAGCTCTGCAGTCCTGGTAATGGTGCTGAATAGACTTTACATCCCTGTTATAAACCCCCACTGCATTAACAGCTTCCCTGATCTCCATCCACAACTTCCTCTTATCTGAAGGGGTGGACCTCAGTGCCTGCAGCCTCCTAGCCCTCTCCATATAAGCCTCTATGAGGGCCTCCTTCTCATCCATAGTATATCTCTCCTCCCTCTGCCTGGGCTTCCCATGCAATGTGAGCCTCTGTTTTCCGGACTGTGAAGCTCCCTGTCTACGCTGAAGACCACTGGGCCCAGCCACTTGTTCATCTTCCACAAAGTAGCCGGGTCCACCCACCCCTTCCTCTCCCCCTTTCTATCCCCCTTCCTGTCCAGTTCCTCTCCCCCTCCCTCTCTCCTGCCTAAACTCCTGCCTAACCTCCTCTACAAGCTCATCCCTAAACTTAGTGCGGCGGGCTAATCTGCCCCCTATCCCCCCCCTCCCGACATACTCAAACAAAATGTGAATGTGCCCAAATGAAAGGGGGTCACAATAATGAACAAAAAGTAAAAAGTGCTCAAAGTGTGAATGGGATATAAATAAAAGAGGGTAAGGGGTATTAAACAGACAAACGTATATGTTGAAAAAGACGAAAATGAGGATATGTAAACAAGAAGTTTTTGCAAAACAAAACAAAAATAAAACTATGGGATGGGAATGGGATGAAAGGGAATGGGGTATGGGATGAAAGGGAATGAGGTATGGGATGAAAGGGAATGAGGTATGAAGTATAGTATGAGAACTAACTCGTTCTTACACTAACTCTCACACTAACTCACACTCTCACACTAACCAACTCTCACACTAACTCACACTCTCAGACTAACTCACACTCTCACACTAACTAACTCTCACACTAACTAACTCTCACACTAGCCAACTCTCACACTAGCCAACTCTCACACTAGCCAACTCTCACACTAACTAACTCTCACACTAACTAACTCTCACACTAAATAACTGTCACTAAATCACACTAAGGGGCCTAGTTATCAAGCCGTCAACCTCAAATACGCTGGAATTCCTCAGTTTATTTGTGGCGAGGCTGATTCGCCTTAGTTATCAAGCCCTAGACACCAGCAAAAGTAGAATTTTGTGACGTAAGCTTCGATCCTCCGGACTCAGTGACTCTTCTGTCACTACAGATGTTCCGCACACAAGTGCGGCACAATCTGACTACTTTTGCTAGTTATCAAAAAACTAGCAGGTACGCTTGGCACTTTTCCGGCCCAGCGTACCTGGTTTTCAAACCTCCGCCCTGGAGGCGGCGGATCCCATAGGAATCAATGGGAGTCTGACCATAGCGAAAGTTCATGTTTGCTGCTGCCAGACATCCCATTAATTCCTATGGTAGTTTCTAAACCTAACACCCTAACATGTACCCCGAGTCTAAACACCCCTAATCTGCCCCCCCTACACCGCTGCAACTAAATAAAGTGTTTACCCCCTAAACCGCCACTCCCGGAGCCCACCGCAATCTATAATAAATATGTTAACCCCTAAACCACCGCTCCCGGTCCCCGCCACAACTATAATATATGTATTAACCCCTAAACCGCCGCTCCCGGACCCCGCCACCACCTACATTATACCTAGTAACCCCTATCCTGCCCCCCTACACTGCTGCCAATATAATAAATGTATTAACCCCTATCCTGCCCCCCTACACCGTCGCCACCTATAATAAAGTTATTAACCCCTATCCTGCCCCCCCTACACCGTCGCCACCTATAATAAAGTTATTAACCCTTATCCTGCCCCCCCATACACCGTCGCCACCTATAATAAATTTATTAACCAATATCCTGCCCCCCCTACACCGCCGCCACTGTAATAAAATTATTAACCCCTAAACCTAAGTCTAACACTAACCCTAACACCCCCCTAACTTAAATATTAATTAAATAAATCTAAATAATATTTCTCTTATTAACTAAATTAATCCTATTTAAAAATAAATACTTACCTTTAAAATAAACCCTAATATAGCTACAATATAAATAATAATAATATTGTAGCTATCTTAGGATTTATTTTTATTTTACAGGCAACTTTCAATTTATTTTAACTAGGTACAATAGCTATTAAATAGTTAATAACTATTTAATAGCTACCTAGTTAAAATAAAGAGACATTTACCTGTAAAATAAAAACTAACCTAAGTTACAATTACACCTAACACTAAACTATACTTTAATAAATTATTCCTATTTAAAACTAAATACTTACCTGTAAAATAAACCCTAAGATAGCTACAATGTAATTAATAATTACATTGTAGCTATTTTAGGATTTATATTTATTTTACAGGTAACTTTGTATTTATTTTAGCTAGTTAGAATAGTTATTGAATAGTTATTAACTATTTAATAACTACCTAGCTAAAAGAAATACAAAATTACCTGTAAAATAAATCCTAACCTAAGTTACAATTAAACCTAACACTACACTATCATTAAATTAATTAAATAAATTAGCTACAAATAACTACAATTAAATTAAATTAAATAAACTAACTAAAGTATAAAAAATAAAAAAAGCTAAGTTACAAAAAATAAAAAAAATAAGTTACAAAAATTTTAAAAATATTACAATTTTAAGCTACTTACACCTAATCTAAGCCCCCTAATAAAATAACAAAGCCCCCCAAAATAAAAAAAATTCCCTACCCTATTCTACATTAAAAAGTTACCAGCTCTATTACCTTACCAGCCCTTAAAAGGGCCTTTTGCGGGGCATGCCCCAAAGAAAACAGCTCTTTTGCCTGTAAAATAAAAATACAACCCCCCCAACATTAAAACCCACCACCCACATACCCCTAATCTAACTCAAACTCCCCTTAAAAAAAACTAACACTACCCCCCTGAAGATCATCCTACCTTGAGCCATCATCAGCCAGCCGCCCACCGATGGAACCGAAGAGGAGATCCGGAGCGGCAGAAGTCATCATCCAAGGGGCACTGAAGAAGTCTTCCATCCGATTGAATTCATCATCCAGGCGGCGCTGAAGAGGTCTTTCATCCGATAGAAGTCTACATCCATGCGGCGTCTTCAATCTTCATCCATCCGGAGCGGAGCCATCTTCAGACGAGCCGACGCGGAGCCATCCTCTTCTTCCCAACGACTAACGACGAATGAAGGTTCCTTTAAGGGACGTCATCCAAGATGGCGTCCCTTCAATTCCGATTGGATGATAGGATTCTATCAGCCAATCGGAATTAAGGTAGGAAAAATCTGATCCGATCAGCCAATAGAATGCGAGCTCAATCTGATTGGCTGATTGGATCAGACAATCGGATTGAACTTCAATCTGATTGGCTGATTTAATCAGACAATCAGATTTTTCCTACCTTAATTCCGATTGGCTGATAGAATCCTATCAGCCAATCAGAATTGAAGGGACGCCATCTTGGATGACGTCCCTTAAAGGAACCTTCATTCATCGTTAGTCGTCGGGAAGAAGAGGATGGCTCCGCGTCGGCTCGTCTGAAGATGGCTCTGCTCTGCTCTGGATGAATGAAGATTGAAGACGCCGCATGGATGAAGACTTCTATCGGATGGAAGACCTCTTCAGCGCCGCCTGGATGATGACTTCAATCGGATGGAAGACTTCTTCAGCGCCCCTTGGATGATTACTTCTGCCGCTCCGGATCTCCTCTTCGGTTCCATCGGTGGTCAGCTGGCTGAAGACGGTTCAAGGTAGGATGATCTTCAGGGGGCTAGTGTTAGGTTTATTTAAGGGGGGTTTGGGTTAGATTAGGGGTATGTGGGTGGTGGGTTTTAATGTTTTAATGTTGGGGGGGTGTTGTATTTTTATTTTACAGGCAAAAGAACTGTTTTCTTTGGGGCATGGTAAGGTAATAGAGCTGGTAACTTTTTAATGTAGAATAGGGTAGGGATTTTTTTTATTTTGGGGGGCTTTGTTATTTTATTAGGGGGCTTAGATTAGGTGTAAGTAGCTTAAAATTGTTGTAATCTTTTTTAAATGTTTGTAACTTATTTTTTTATTTTTTGTAACTTAGCTTTTTTTATTTTTTATACTTTAGTTAAATTTAATTTAATTGTAGTTATTTGTAGGTAATTTATTTAATTAATTTAATGATAGTGTAGTGTTAGGTTTAATTGTAACTTAGGTTAGGATTTATTTTACAGGTCATTTTGTATTTCTTTTAGCTAGGTAGTTATTAAATAGTTAATAACTATTTAATAACTATTCTAACTAGCTAAAATAAATACAAAGTTACCTGTAAAATAAATATAAATCCTAAAATAGCTACAATGTAATTATTAATTACATTGTAGCTATCTTAGGGTTTATTTTACAGGTAAGTATTTAGTTTTAAATAGGAATACTTTATTAAAGTATAGTGTAGTGTTAGGTGTAATTGTAACTTAGGTTAGTTTTTATTTTGCAGGTAAATTTCTCTTTATTTTAACTAGGTAGCTATTAAATAGTTCATAACTATTTAATAGCTATTGTACCTAGTTAAAATAAATTGAAAGTTGCCTGTAAAATAAAATAAATCCTAAAATAGCTACAATATAATTATTATTTATATTGTAGCTATATTAGGGTTTATTTTAAAGGTAAGTATTTAGTTTTAAATAGGATTAATTTAGTTAATAGTTATAATATTTAGATGTATTTAAATAATATTTAAGTTAGGGGGGTGTTAGGGTTAGTGTTAGACTTAGGTTTAGGGGTTAATAATTTTATTACAGTGGCGGCAGTGTAGGGGGGCGCAGGATAGGGATTAATAAATTTATTATAGGTGGCGACGGTGTAGGGGGGGCAGATTAGGGGTTAATAAGTTTATTATAGGTTGCAGCGGGGTCCGGGAGCGGCGGTTTAGGGGTTAAACTATTTATTTAGCTGCGCCGGGGTCCGTGATCCGCAGGATAGGGGTTAATAACTTTATTATAGAGGGCGGCTGGATGGGGGGGCAGGATAGGGGTTACTAGTTATAATGTAGGTGGCGGCGGTGTCCGGGAGCGGCGGTTTAGGGGTTAATAACTTTATTTAGTTGCGGGGGGCTCCGGGGGCGCCGGTATACGGGGTAGAAGAGTGTAGCTAGTGTGGGTGCTTAGTGACAGCTTATCAATAAAGCTGTCAAAAAGCCGAAGAGCAGCGAGATCGGATGAGTGATAACTCTCACAGTCCACTGCTCATCGCCCCTTACTTGGTGCGCGGCTTTTTGACCGATTTTTTGATAACTTAGGCAAAATTTTTCATGTCCTCAGCGGCGATGGTAGGCGAGCTTAGGCGGGCGTATTGGGCCGGCGAAGGCAGGTAAAGTAGACGGCTTGATAACTAGGCCCCTAAATCTCTCTACTCTCAAATCTCTCCAAACCTCCAACGCCTAGACCTGCACCTAACTTGAAAAAGCAATACAGTCAAAGAAGCCATGCTTAGAGCGTGCTTATATACCCTATGTAAATGTTTAATGATGTACCTGTTTGCAAAGTAAAGGAGGTTCAGGTGTGATTTTTTTTGTAATTAGTATGTGTGCAATGTGCAGTGGCATCACTAGGGTTGGTGTCACCCGGTGCGGTAAGTCATGGTGTCACCCCCCCCCAGAAAGCAGACACACACAAAAACACAGGCACACACACATACAAACACTCAGACACACTTAAAAACATACTCAGATGCATACACAAACACTCTGAAACACACTCAGACACACACACAAAAACAATGAGGCACACACACACACAAAAACAATGAGACACACACACACAAAAACTCAGACACACACATACAAAATATGTAAACTGCACTGCATTAATTATAAAGCTCATGCCTAGAGCTGCTCCCTATGAAAATTCTGCTCTCTGACTCTGTTCCAAGTCTGTCAGTGCACAGCCCCAGGCTGCGTGCCTACCGCTTCTTATGGCCAATCCCCTCTGCACTCTGCCCACCCCCAGACCCCCGCCCGCCCTCCCCTCCTACCTCTTCAGTGTGCACTTAGTGTACCGTGACCGTACTGGTCTGGTGGGCATCATACGTGGCTCCTTTACTTTAGAGCCAGTGTCAGACAATCATGCGGTCAGGTGCCAGGCATCCCCCTCACGATTTCCCAGTTCCCGTTTAGAGAGACAGCACAGCAGTGAGTGACTCCACTGCTCCACAAGTCACTGAGCAGTGAGCACAGATAGGCAGGCAGGTTTAGGCTAGCAGTCCCCAGTCCCACTAATGTTCACAAATGCCGGCCCCTCTAATAAAAAAAATCTATTCATCTCTACATGTATTTCTTTGAATTTCAATTAAAAAAAAAAAAAAAAAATTTGTGGTGTCACCCCCTGGAGGGTGTCACCCAGGTGCGGCCCGCACCCACTGGCAATGTGTATTAGCTTTTTGAATTTGCGCATGCTCATATTGATTTTGTATTTGTGTAATGTGTATAATGCGATGATGTCATAGTGATCGTTTTGCATAACATTCTCCAAAAGTAGTATCTCTAAATGTAAATGCTGATTTGTGATGGTCTCTTAATTGTCAAGTGCTGTAAATGTTTATTTATACTAATGTTACGTAATCTGCAATGCGAATGTTTTGTTTCTGTATCGGTGTGCAATTATTTTTTCATGTTGTTTTGTTCCGTGTTGCTAGATTGGAACGTATTTAGTGATTCCTCGTTTAGTGTAAATGTTTTGCATTATTTTTTGCTTATGATTGTGAATGTTGAATGCGTATGTGCTATGTTGCGTGAGCGATTGTTGTTTGTACATTTGAGCTGAGTGTTTTTGTTGTGCATTATTTCGTATACGTTATATGACAGAGCAGTGTGTATTTCTCGCGAGATCGAGTGTTAGATGAAAAATTTGTGATTAGTTCATTTAGCATTGATATCTATGGGAGAATGTTTAACACGCTAGTAATTACGCTTAAATAAACGCGATACTCGTGTTACCCCGACGCGTTACGAGGTTGTTTTCAGACTCGTAATACCTACGTTATAAAAGATACGCAATGTAAATAACGTAGACGATATTAGTGAGCAGCCATAACGCAGCCATAACGCAAAACTCGTAATCTGGCTGTATATTTTAATTGGAATTTTGGAGAAATGTTGTCAGTGGTAGAATAAAACAAAAATGTTAATTTTACTCAAACACATACCTATAAATAGTAAAACCAAAGAAACTAATCATTTCACCGTGATTTCTTAACATACAATAAATATAATTTACATTCGTATAGATATATAGCTATAGATAAATAAAAATAAAATTTTCCTCTTAGTGAAGAACAAAGTTGTCCTAACGCACCTTCGGGTTAGAGTGCAAGTGAAAGCCAGAATAGGGTTTTGTAGCACGCCCCATAAAAGTCTTTATGGAAAATAACGCCTAGATTTAGAGTTTTGTCGGTAAAGACCCGCGGTGCTAACGATGCTTTTTTTTCCAGCGCACCCTTAAGACAACGCTGGTTTTTGTCTGAATGGATGCGTTAGCCTCAGAAAAGGGAGCGTTGAGCATAATTTAGCTCCATTTCAACCCTCAATACCAGCGTTGCTTAAGTCAGTGGTAAGCTGGAAAAACGTGCTCGTGCACGATATCCCCATAGGAAACAATGGGGCTGAGCTGGCTGAAAAAAACCTAACACCTGCAAAAAAGCAGCGTTCAGCTCCTAACGCAGCCCCATTGTTTCCTATGGGGAAACATTCTCTAAGTCTACTCCTAACACCCTAACATAAACCCAGAGTCTAAACACCCCTAACCTTACACTTATTAACCCCTAATCTGCCGGCCCCGCTTTCGCTGACACCTGCATTATATTATTAACCCCTAATCTGCCGCTCTGGACACCGCCGCAACCTACATTATACCTATGAACCCCTAATCTGCTGCCCCTAACATCGCTGACACCTATATTATATTTATTACCCCTTAATATGCCCCCCCCAACTTCGCTGCCACCTACCTACACTTATTAACCCCTAATCTGCTGACCGGACCTCGCCGCCACTATAATAAATGTATTAACCCCTAAACCGCCACACTCCTGCCTCGCAAACACTATAATAAATAGTAATAACCCCTAATCTGCCCTCCCTAACATCGCCGCCACCTACCTACAAATATTAACCCCTAATCTCCCGCCCGCAACGTCGCTGCTACTATAATACATTTATTAATCCCTAAAGCTAAGTCTAACCCTAACCCTAACACCCCCAACTTAAATATCATTTAAATCAATCTAAATAAATTTACTATCATTAAATAATTTTTTTCTATTTAAAAATATATACTTACCTTACTTACTTAATATAACTATTGGTTACATTGTAGCTATTTTAGGATTTATATTTATTTTACAGGCAACTTTGTATTTATTTTAACTAGGTGCAATAGCTATTAAATAGTTAATAATAATAAAGGAACCGTTATTCGTCGTTAGTCTGTCGGTTGAAGAGGATGGCTCTGCGTTGGCTGGCTGGAAGATGGCTCCACTCCAATCTGGATGGATAAAGATAGAAGACCCCACTTGGTTGAAGACTTCTACCGGATAGAGGACCTCTTCTTGCCCTGCTTGGATGAAGACTTCTACCGGATGGAGGACATCTTCTTGCTCCGCTTGGATGAAGAATTCGGCTCGGCTGGTCGAAGACGACTCAAGGTATGGAGATCTTCAGGGGGTTAGTGTTAGGTTTATTTAAGGGGGGTTTGGGTGGGTTAGAGTAGGGGTATGTGGGTTTTAATGTTGGGGGGGTTGAATTTTTTTTTACAGGTAAAAGAGCTGATTACTTTGGGGCAATGCCCCGCAAAAGGCCCTTTTAAGGGCTGGTAAAAGAGCTGATTACTTTGTAATTTAGAATAGGGTAGGGCATTTTATTATTTTGGGGGGCTTTTTTATTTTATTAGGGGGCTTAGATTAGGTGTAATTAGTTTAAACTTCTTGTAAATGTATTTATTTTCTGTAAATTAGTTTTTTTTTTGTATTATAGATTAGTTTATTGAATTGTATTTTAGTTTAGCTAATTGTAGTTAATTTATTTAATTAATTTATTGATAGTGTAGTGTTAGGTGTATTTGTAACTTAGGTTAGGATTTATTTTACAGGTAATTTTGTAATTATTTTAACTAGCTATTGTACCTAGTTAAAATAAAAACAAAGTTGCCTGTAAAATAAATATAAATCCTAAAATAGCTACAATGTAACTAATAGTTATATTGTAGCTATATTAGGGTTTATTTTATAGGTAAGTGTTTATTTTTAAATAGGAAAAATGTATTTAATGATAGTAAATTTATTTAGATTAATTTAAATGATATTTAAGTTAGGGGGTGTTAGGGTTAGGGTTAGACTTAGGTTTAGGGGTTAATACATTTATTATAGTAGCGGCGGCATTGCGGGCCGGAGATTAGGGGTTAATATTTGTAGGTAGGTGGCGGCGATGTTAGGGAGGGCAGATTAGGGGTTAATACTATTTATTATAGTGTTTGCGAGGTGGGAGTGCGGTGGTTTAGGGGTTAATACATTTATTATAGTGACGGAGAAGTCCGGTTGGCAGATTAGGGATTAATAATTGTAGTTAGGTGGCGACGACGTTGGGGGGCAGATTAGGGGTTAATAAATATAGGTGTCGGCGATGTTAGGGGCAGCAGATTAGGGGTTCATAGGTATAATGTAGATTGCGGCAGTGTCCGGAGCGGCAGATTAGGGGTTAAAAAAATGTATTATAGGGTTGGTGATGTGGGGGGCCTCGGTTTAGGGGTTCATAGGTAGTTTATGGGTGTTAGTGTACTTTATAGCACAGTAGTTAAGAGCTTTATGTTCCGGCGTTAGCCCATAAAGCTCTTAACTACTGACTTTTTTTGGCGTTAGGAGTCTTGTCGGTAGAGGCTCTACCGCTCACTTCTTCCAAGACTCGAAATACCAGCGTTAGGCAAATCCCATTGAAAAGATAGGATACGCAATTGACGTAAGGGGATCTGCGGTAGCCTCGAGTCACGGAAAGAAAGTGAGCGGTAGACCCTTTCCTGCCTGACTCTAAATACCAGCGGGCGGTAAAAAGCAGCGTTAGGACCCCTTAACGCTGCTTTTGACGGCTAACGCCAAACTCTAAATCTAGCCGTAAGTTAGTATGCCCAGGCTATCGGACCTCCAGATGTTAGCACACCTAGGTTTTCCACTTTCACTTATAATACGAAGAAAATAAATACTATTGTTTGAGTCATCAGGAAAAGTAGCCCTACTCATGTTATCTCAATATATGCAAAGCCTAATAGGTAGGTATTAAAATGATAATTATAGATGTGGGGTTTAATGAGCAAAAATAGCTATTTCATATACAAAAATCCCTCTACTACCCCCACTGGGAGGTTAATTTATTCTGCTGTCTCCCATTTACATAGCTTTTCTACAGAATACAGTTGTATTCATATTTTCAGTATAGGTAGAGGTTTCAATGGGCAAAAACAGCTATTTCAAAATACATACTAAAGGTAACGTAGCTGTTTGCAAACTATTTAATACACCCCAGCAAGTAGAATTGATCTTTGGGAACAGATAAAGCAAGAGAAAATGTTACAGTATTATGCCCTTTAAACTTGCATAATTGAGATAGAGCATGCCATTTTAAGACATTTTTAAATTAACTTTTCAAATGTGCTTTGTTCACTTGGTATTCTTTGTTGAAAAATAATACGCACATATTCTACACTAATGGGAGCTAGCTGCTGATTGGTGCCTGCACACATTTGTCTCTTGTGATTGGCTAGCTAGGTGTGTTTGGCTAGCTGCCATTAGTGCACTGCTGCTCTTTCAGCAAAGGATAACAAGAGAATGAAGCAAATTTGATAATAGAAGTAAATTGGAAAGTTGTTTAAAATTGTATTTTCTATGCAAACCGTGAAAGAAAATTTTGGGGTTTCCTGTCCCTTTAATATTGCCACAGTGCTTATCTATTATCTAATATTATTATCATTTATTTGTATAGTGCAGCATAATTCCGTATCACTGGATTTAGCTTATCTGTTTTGTTTTTTATTGTTTTTCCTGACTATCAACTGTCTGATGCTGATTCCTAGATTCTAACACCCTGACTTGATTCCTTCAGCCTCCTGCTACTAGTCTCAACTTGCACATGAATCTTGATAATCTCATCAAATATGCATCATTTAACTTTCTAAACAAACTTTAGGGAAAATAGAGAAAACTATTGTTTCAAACAAAGTTTAGTTGTTTGAGTATTGACTCAGGAAACCCACAAATCTCATGACCTCTCCTGGTCTTTTTTTTGTTAATCTTATTTAAATACAAAAATTGACAGTAGCATTTGAGGCTTTCAAAATATGTTTTCATAAATATGACATTTTAAATACTTTCACGCATTACCACTAATGCTTTTATTCTTGAGGATCACATGCAATAACCTTTTTCATTTTCACAGCCTTTTTGTGTTTTTGTGGAAAAAGACGGATTTGAACCAAGCTGCTATTAAATTCTAGCACTTAAAAGTATTAAGTGATTGTGCTATAAAGGTTTTTTTAGGCTGCTCTATGTTAGTCTTTATTGTATAAACCAAATATATCCCTTCTGTTCTGCAATGTGCACAGATTATTCATAAGAGATAAACCTCCTGTCACGTCATACGTTCTCTAATACTATAACATAGTAAATAAAAACACAACTTGCTTGGGAGAAAAGACCGGTCACGGTCACGTTTATTCAATAAACAGATTTTAACTATGGCTAATATTATTTAATATTAGGCACTCTTTAATCAATAAATAACTGAACTTGTAACAAGTTCGTTCATAACTGGTGGTGGCATCTAAACACTATCCTAACCCCTACTGAAAGACGGACAAGGCCCCTCCGGTGTTTGCAGAGTGACTCCTGGCTGTTCACGCTCAATGGCATAGAGAGAGAGCTGTGATGTGTAGAGATCTTTGGCCTGCAATTCGTAAGGGAAAGGACCCCTAGGCCGGCACCTAGTGGGCGTCACCCCTCCCTATTTCTAGACCGTCACTCTTCTCTCTCAATGCCCGCTCCCAGGGCCTTGCCTGACCGCCACAAGAGGAAAAGATCTAAATTTACTCTTGCCGCCACCTCTTAAACATATAACATATAAATTTAACCATACCACAATTTTTGTAAATTTTTTTTTTTTTAACTTTAAACCAGAGACTATATAACAGTCATTTAACAACCATTTCAAAACATTTTTGTAAGTGTTCTCAACTTTGTTTTATATTACCAGTAAAATTGGTTTCCTGATGTCATTCATGAATAAATCTAACCCAACGTCCGTGTACTCTATCAGGTCGATAAAGGTCCTTATTGTCGGCCGTGATTAGTTTGTGCCTGATAAAAAAGCCACCCAGGGCCATGACCGCTCTTCCTACCTCCCTATTAACCTTCTTTCAGATGTTATAGGCTGCCCACTGGGTTGCTACGTACCACCAATGCAGTTGTGCGACCACATTGGACCAACCTATCCTTACTCCTCGGAGCCAAGCATGCACCCATTTTATGTCGGCAACCATCCTCCTAATCAGGTCTAGTGCTGGCACTGACCCCATGTCATTTCCCCCTACATGCAACACTATAATGTGAAGCTGTCCCCATCTCCTGTGTGCGTCTTGTAGAAGGGCTGGTAACTCCTCCCAGGTCAAGCCCCTTCAAAATAACCACCGACAATTGGCCCTGGATGCTGCAAATCTGAGCTGCTAACTATCTGAGGAGTGAAACGCCCTGATAGACGCCCAGTGGATAAATGAGTGTCATATTATCCACACCGAACCGGAGGGGATGTTGCACCTAAAATACCTGGCAACAACTTGAGTAAAACAGCATTATAATCTTTGCCTGACTCCTAATAGGTTGGAAACTCTACTGCCCTCCCTTACAGTGTCAACCTCAATCCTATCCCAAATTGTGTTTCCATATATATATTTTTTTTTTAACACTTGGGTAAAGGCCTGAGGTATGTTTTGTAGCACCCCAACTTCCAGCACCCAAGATGCTTGATCTCTGTCGTGGATGATCCCTTTGCAGCTGCACTAGTGGCAGCCCCTATACGAAATTAGTGTGACGCAATTCTAGACGGGTCTAACCTCAGCTTCTCAGCCACTCTTGCCAGAACCTTGCAGCATTAAAATATAGGCAATGGGGGGGGGCGTGTCCAACCACCGTCTAAGATGGCTGCTGTTAGCTAGTGCTCCACTTTGCAGTCAATAAAAAAGGCTGTTTATTCTTCCTTAGACCCTCAGATCTGACTCCTGTTAGGGGATCTGAGATACCTACAACTTGAGGATTAGAGTAATCTGAATTTTCAGATCAGCGAGAATAAGCAGACCTGATTGGGGAAGGTACGCCATTGAGGCCTTGGAGCGGCCTATACCTTCTCCTGCCCTCCCCTAATAAGCTGACCTGTCAGCCCAGCCCAGAAAGATATGTCTTTCAAAAAACGATATGTCTTTCAAAAAACGATATCTTTTTCAAAAAACGATATGTTTTTTAAAAAACTATGTGTTTTTCAAAAAACGACATGTTTTTCAAAAAAAGATGTTTTTCAAAAAACGATATGTCTTTCAAAAAAAGATATGTCTTCCAAATAAGGGTATGTTTTTGATATTATCATATTTCTATAGTATTTAACTTCAATATTTTTTAGAGTTAACCATACTCACGACTTAATCACCACTAAAAAAGTTTTTTGTTGCAAATACGTACTGCTCGTGGTTTTTTATATATATATATTTTTTCATATTTTTCCATAATCTTTCATGGAAATATTTCATGTACAATTTTTTGTATTATCTCTGGTATATAGATCTACTGCACAATCTAAATGCTTTTACTCCAATCCTCATTAGTTCTAACATTCATCAAAATAGAACAAAATTTTGAGGTATTTATAAACATATAACAAATGTTGATTAAACTGTGAAAAATCATGGTAAAACCCAGTCATATGACTTTCTCTCATTTAATCACATGACTTTCTCTCATCTAATCACATGACTTTCTCTCATCTAATCACATGACCCTCTCTGATCCAATCACAGAGAACCACAGTGTATTTAAATTCATGAAAGACCATAATGAGCATCTTGATAAAGGCCTGACTAGGCTGAAACGCGTAGAAATTTGCTCATAACTTGTGAAATTAAGTAGTAGGTAAGGTGGTTGAGACCAACTCTAATTCACGGAGTTGTTTTTTCTTGGAAATACCATCATACCCATGATCTACTTTCTTCTGTCCAGCACTGGAATCTGAATAATATGGACGCTGTTAAAAACTCCATTTGCAATACAACTGCCTGACTTACATATGCGGTAGGTGCGGTGCATTGAGCCTCTTTAATATATGAATTGACTCTATATGCGTAATTCCCACCCATGACCCACATTTGTTAAAAGCAGTCTGATTCATTTTTACTTCAAAGAAACGAAGTCTGTCGTTGCTTATCATTACTCCTGCACTCTGACCTCCTGACCGGAACCGGTCCACAGCACGGGACATCCCGCAAATACGGCTGTGAATGTGTCTTTGAAATTTAACTCACAGTCATTGGATACAAGCCAGAAGATTTTGCAAGCTTTTAGCTGTTTTAAAAACAGCGCAGAGGAAATTTTCCAAATCATACCTGCATTCATATAAACAGCTGGATCAGACACTCTAATCACTGGCCTGATTGTGAAAGGACGGTAACATTGACTCTGTTTCAATTTTAACATTGTGTTACTTTGCAACATATTATTATTTTTATAGTTACTTATAGCACTACACACTGATGTTTTATAATTTATGCTGATTCTCATCCTATTTTAATTGTACTATTTTACTTTGTATCAGATGCCGGCATCGCTTATTGTAATATAAACTTTTTTATTATACTCTTGTGTAATCCACATTCCTTATATACTTCTTTACCTCTCATATGCTGTTTTTTACAGCGCGTTCCCATATCCCCTTGTTCTTTTTCTATTTTGGTTTGATGTTAGGAGGTGCACTTACCTTTTGGGAATAGCATTTGAGATTTGAGCATTGTATCTTATACCTACCCTGTTGTTCTGATATGATTTTGGAACTCTGAATGTTTGATATCTTTTGTGCAACTCACCCACCCACCACTTGACCTCCAGTACACTATTTTCATTTATTGTCTGCAAGGGGTTTACAACCTACGCCACTCCTAAGTACCTTTGGGCTAGCTAAGATGTGTCTATGCTATTTATGTTATACGCAAAGGAGAGAAGTTACCATCTATCTATAGTAATTTAACCCATGTATTTGCCTACAGTTAAGTGACTTGCTGAAAACAAGGAGAGTATGTGTTTATCGAGGGAGGAGGTAATGTAGATTTGTTCCAGTCAGCCTGCTATTTAATGCTATTTGCTCATTGTTCTATATATATATATATACTATTCCTAGGCTGTCTCAGTAATCCCACAGTTTATAAGGCAGGATTAGGAGTGTCGTCCTAGTTTATTCTAAATACTCAGATTTGACCCAGTGTCCTATCCTTTTAAATAGTCCTGAAGGCTAGAGGCCACCCTAGACAGCATCTTAATTATGCAACTACACTTTGTTGTCCAATATTTCTGGCATTAGAAGGGAGAGATAGATTAGTGGAAGTCAATATAACACAGCAGACTTAATTTAGATATGCATGTCTGTACACTATATGTATCAAGCCTCTGATTTTTCTCTAGGTTTCCTTGTTATTATATATATGTGGTTGCAGTGTGTTGTGTTTAGCTGGTATGGTATGCTAAATTGCTCATATGTACCTAGATGATTAGAGTAATTTATTGTTTATCGACCTTATTGTATTTCATTAAGTTTTGCCCTGGGTATCTGTGACCCCTTACTACCCCCCTAAAAGGTTTGTTTATTTTATAAATAGTGAACCGCAGATTTCATAAATGCCATAGCCCAACCTGGTTTTAATTAAACTGCTTATTCTAGATGTGGATATAAATAACTCCGCCCCCCCCCCCGCACATATAGCCTACTGGCTAGGCCTAGGGGCACAGACCCCACACGTAATCCTTACTTCAATCTCAATGTGTTCACTACTAGTACGTAATTTATATACCCCCCTTTACCCTTTAAAATGAGGTGTTGTTTCCATAGGCGCTATTATCTAATTTCTATTACAACTAGTTTGAAAATGTGCTAGCCTTTTTCTTATTTTTTCTTATATTTGGCTGTTGATAAATGATACAAGGACGAGAAATATGTCTATTTAATTGAGCATAAACTGTTCTATTTATGTTTTGTAACATATTTTATGTCCATTTTTTTAAATGTCATAGCTTGTTTGTTTTATGCCTTATCTTCAAACCTCAATAAAAATTAAAAATAATAATAAAAAAAAAATATAGGCAATGATCTACCATCCTCATGACACGAGGAATTGCTGGCATCCCGCCGGGCTTACCTTGCAAAATGCCTCTACGTTCTGTACCGGGCAGCATTCTGGGAATTCATCCCGGAACAGGGATAACCACCCCTCTTTGCCATCTTGATCCGTCTTGGACTGTGGGACTAGCAGAAAAAGCCCTTCTTTAGATGGCCTTAGGTGCTCGAGTTTGATATACCCACGATCCTTTACTTCTGGCAGAAGCCACTAATTCCCCTAACCGCAATGCCCCCGCGACAGCTAAGGAGAATGCTGTCTGGAAGAGTAGAACCTCATACTCTGAGGAACATACTGCTCTCAGTTCCAACACCAACTGTCTCAGGCATAGCGGTGTGATAAGCTCTCTCTGGTCCTTAGGGTGAGGGTCCAGCCTACCCCAACCCTTCAAGACCTGGCAAACCCGAAATGATTTAGATAAATCCTAATTCCCTAATGCTTTATTAAAGAATGATATTGCAGATAGCCTACCCGCCATGTCAATCTAGAGATCCCCTCCTGTCTCAAGCATGCCAACCACTCATGTACCTGAGAGGTGCGATGCACCTCGAACCCCTTCTGGTGGCAGAATGTCTCCCATCCTTTCCAATGGCTCTGGTACACTTTCCAAATCTTAGGCGCCAAGGATGCCTGCACTAAGGGGAGAATGGTTTCCCATCCTGTGCCAGCTGCCAAAGAAATGAGGGGCACGTTAGTCCAGTTGCCGCTGCTGTGGGCGCCACCTTCCTAAACTGCCCCCAATTAAATTGAGAGAGTGCATCAGCAATCACATTATGTACCCCCGGGACATGCTTTGCAGTAAAGCAAATGTTAAGCTGCAAACAGCGTAGCACTAGCTGTTTTAGGTATGTCACTACTACCAGAGAGAATGCGGATAATCTGTTTATGGCGTAATCCACACTCATATATTCCGTCCAGAAAACTACTGTCCTGTTTAACAGCCTATGACCCCAAATCTCTATGGCTACAACAATTGGTAATAACTCTAACAGTGTCAGGTTCTTTGTAAGTCCCAAGGTGACCCACTCCTCAGGCCATGGAGCCATGCTCCACTCTCCGTTTAGGTATGCGCCGTAACAAAACTGCCCGCTGCATCTGTAAACAGGTGCAACAACTGGTTTGATATGGGATCTGACCTTTAAATACATTTCTGGTCCAAGTGGACCAGAAATCTTTCCCACACTCCTACGTCCTCCCTCATCTCTGCCGTGACCTTGAAATTCTTTTGCATGCCCCTAGGTCCCTTTAATTGACCCTCTAACCGTTGGTTAAAGACTCTTCCCATCGGGATGGCCCTCCCTGCAAAATGAATAAGGCCTAACAAAGACTGAAGTTCCTTAAGTGAGACTAAATAATCTCTAGATCCGTAAGTGAAAATAAATCAGCTCTAGAAACCTTTTGAACCACCTGTAAGAGGCGGTCGACCTTGTCCTGGGGTAGCCTGCACACTGATGCTAATGTGTCTATCTCTATACCCAAAAAGGTGAGACAAGTGCATGGACCTTAGCCCTCACCAGCTCCAAAGCATCGTGTACATAGCTTAGTTCAGGGTCGATGGTGTCATTAACTGACGACCCTTTGGGGTATGATAAATATGTATCAATCTAATCTTTCCTAACTCCTTTTTCGGTACTACGCCTAAGGGCGAGATTACAATGTCAGGGAAAGGTGGGGTCTGAAAATGGGCCTGCCACCCTGCCCAGTTCCAATTCCTTTGCCAATTTGCCTAGTTCCAATTCCTTTGCCAATTTGTCCCTAACCACCAGTGGGAACTCGTATGCTGATTTAAAGTTTTGGTGGACAGTAGACCCCTCTACCGGACCTCTCACCGGAATCCTGAAGCCCCCCCATCAACCCTAAACTTTTTGATCAGGGTAATGCCCCAGCGGCTTAAGTGGAGTTGGAGCTCTTGCCTCAAACACCCCCTCTAAGGATAGGCTTCTTCGCCCCTTGTTCTGTCTTTTTATTACATTCAACCCCCGGGTGGGGGCCGCTACCGTACTTGCATATGTGACAAAAGGAACAATTAGTTCCTCTATCACATTGCCTATCCTGGTATTTCCAACATTCCCTGCCCTGCCTCTTTGGGCGTGGCATGGATGGGAAGGTCAAGGTTGCGTACTGTCAGGTGGAGATGTAGCACCCTCCAGCCCCAACTTTGACCACAAGTGTATGTCCTGTGTCCCAAAGTGTAGCAATGGGTTTCCCACCATCTTCCTGTGGAAGGCCATGTCATAATCCTGCCATGCCCCTTCCTTAAATCTAGTGTGGATATCATCAATGGTATCCTGATATTTAAATAAATTGTGGCCTTGCAGAGGCCATCTGTCTACGTAGCAAGTGGCTAGTTCTTGAAAGCACCGCTGCCACTCATTGTATGTCTTTGGCCTGTGTACTTCTTTGGGACCAGTGCCATCTGCTGCCCTTGCCTTAGCCCTACAAGTGTCTAGCAACAGCTCAAAGATATTCACGTAGCGTGAATCTTCTTCAGTATTTTGTACTTAAGGTGACTATATAATTAATGCACTAGGCAGGGATAGGTATCCCCTTGGGCCGCTACCTTCCTGGCTACCACCTGGCCCTCCGCCTGCCCAATTGTCCCTTCTAAAAAGGACCCCCGGAACTACTTCCACTACACCCGTGTGACCCCCTTAGCTTTTGCTTGTGCTGCCGCCAACTTCTTAATCCATCTAAAAATCTGCTGCTGACCTTTACCCACTAAACCTATCTCCTCGCCACTGTCAGACCCTGAATCACTAGTGAATGAGCCTGTCTCAGCGTGTATAATGTTAGTTTGGCAGTACTCACCGCTACAGGCCAACTTGTCCTGTGTTCCTGAAGTAGACACCTGTGCTGTCTGTGTAGAATCTTTTCCAGTTTCTCCGCTAGGTCAAGCAACCACCAGTGCACTTGACCTCTCTGTCTCCATGATTGATAGTCCACCTGCGTTCACTTGCGAACATAAAGCATTTGGGAGTGTACTCTGGGCAAAAGAAAGGAGCCCAAAGGGGGCCATCCCTACCCACAGCTCCCTGCACACTGCTATCTGTTGCCACCACAGCTCTTCTAATCATGTCCTCATTCAAACCCATGCTTTGAGTCTGACCACCCTGAACGCTGCATGCTAGTTGCACTCTGCCATGAGTCTCCCCCAACTCACCATCCACAGCCCCACTCCTCAGAGCTGACATGTGCAGACATGCCACTGACCAATGCACCCACATTATCATGCCCTAGGTGCATGCTTATAGCCCTTGCACTTTCTGCTCCCATCCTGTCATCATCCCTAAGAGTGTTCTGCAGCAACATACTGTCATTGCTTTCATCATTCACACCCCATGACCAAGAAGCATCCAGCCCCAATTTCCTAGCAACCTCATTATTGCCGGCCCCTGCTGCACAACTTAATCTGCGATCACTGCCACTAGGCCCTGAAACAGGAGACTTCTGTTCTGCGCATTGCGCCTCTAGCGGATCTGCCCCCGCCCCCTGAGGCCCCATCCTCTACCCGGAGACTCCCCAACTTACTGGGAGTGCTCCGGTTATGCTCCCTGCTTGTCCCCTGTCATTTCTTACACGGTCACGCTCCTCCCCACTTGATGACTCAGAGGGAGAGGTCGCGCGTGATGCTTCATATGGAGGGACGTGGCCTAACACCGACATTGGGCCTGGCTGAGAAGAAGCCCTCGGGCCATCCTGCTCCCCCACAGCCCCCTCTGGGCGGCAGTGTGTAGGTGTGTCCCTGATTCAGCACACATTTTTTTTTAATTTAAATTTGTTTTTTAATTTTTTTTTGGTTTCCGACTTTCCACCTGCCTGCTACGCATATCACGTGGTTGACACGTGATTGATACCTAGTGAGTCACAGATCATCTTAACCTATTGACGCAGCTCAGTGGGAACTGAAACTATTCCCATAGGCGGCACTTTGGCTCCTGACTGCATGTGTAGTCTCCTCAATCGGCTCGTGACTGCACGTGTAGTCAGTGAGTAGGACAGCAGTGTGTTTGCAGCACAGGCAGTAGTCAGTCGGACTCACAGAGCTGAGGGTGACAGCTTAAACGCTGAGCTGAAGTCAGAAGTCAGTGGGGTTTTTTTTCTGTAGCTAGCTCCCAGTAGTGCATTGCTGCTCCTGCTATTGATATATGGATAGGAAATGGAAGCTTAAAAATGCTTGATGGTGAAATGCGAGTATCTTTATCTAATATTCCACCAAATATTCAGAAACTTTTCATCCCATCAACCTCATACATCCCATTAAAATAGTAAGTAGCTATTGGTGTTATTAAACTTTTTTTGTAATTCTTGCACATACTTACATACGGTTATTTGTAAATACATTTCATTATTATATAATTTATGGATGTGTCAGTATCTCTTAAAACAAATTAGTTTAACCTCCTGTTTGCTACTACAACTGAATTTATGTGTCACAAAATGATGTAGGTCTAAAAAGTGTGTCACCAACATTAAAAGTTTGGTAAGCTCTGGACTAGACCCTAATTCAGCTGTTCAAATTGTATTGCAACTTAAATATTTAGTACCCTCTTATGACTGGTGAGCATGATCAGACAGCCTGACCCCAGCTGCTACAACAGGTTCATATATAATTTAGGTACCCATGTTATAGCACAGTTTTCCTAACCCTGTCCTGCCTTCATAGTGATAAACCCTAACTGAAACTGACTTATCAACCAAAATTCAGATATACCTAACTGCAAGCTGATCCCGCCACAATAAACTTTATTTGTGATTGATCTTGTCCCATAAACCACAGTTAACTATTATACAGCCCATTAGCATGGCCTGGCTATACTATGTGATCTTAGAATAGTCTGTATGCTAATAAATTGGTATTTAATTATACTGTGATATATATATATATATATGTGGTCATTATTTAAGAGACTTTAGGAAAAATTATATTTTTGCCTCATATCCATCTTCCATATTTTTGAGTACATTCACTAAACTTAAAACGTTTATTTTGTGACTGTATACACACAAAGTCCTCAATTGCATTGCTCCTCCCTACATCTCAGACCTTGTCTCCTGATACTCTCCCTCCCGTCCCCTTCGCTGTGCTCATGATCTCCTACTCTCCTCCTCACATTCCCGTCTACAAGATTTCTCTAGACTGGCTCCCATCTTATGGAACTCTCTGCCTCCCTCCACAAGAATCTCCCCTAGTTTTAAAAGCTTTAAGTGCTCCCTGAAGACTCTAATATTCAGGGACGCTTACAACCTACACTAACCTTCCTATCTCCACCGCTATCCCCTAAAACCCCATAGCATATAGGCCTATGAGCCCAGCTGTTTGTAGTTTACCTTCATAAGAGCCAACTACAACAGTCCAACTCTCAGCAGAACCCTATCTACCCATTTGATCCCTGTTATTGTTTTTATATACCACCTATGTTCATAGCGCTGCGGAACCTGTTGGCGCTCTACAAATACCTGATAATAAAAATAATAATAATAGGAAGGCCTGGGGCTTGGAGTTAATAAAAGTTTGATGAGTTCTGGTGTGATGTTTATTGTATTTTGAAACATTATCTGGATGTTTAGATGGGTCACTAGAAAACCTGCATCTTCAACAATATCCCTATTGACCTTCCTGTGTACCCTTGAACCCGCCATCGGTGACGTTAATAAGCACATCAGGTTGCATCAGCACTATCAGGTCTAAAGAAGTTTGTTAGAATATCTTGACAGTAGGTTGTGTCAGGAGATGGTATTAATTGCTCTTTCCAATGTAAGTAATGAAAAACTAAATTTCTTGTGGATTGCTTTGTCTGATTTCTTATTTGCATTTGCAAATTTTGCAGTTGTTTTTAACTTGTTTTAAAAATTGCTCTTGACAAAGACGTTTGTAGATGTTGAAACGCGTAGAGCTAATAAATATCTTTTAAGTAACTTGGAATATTTTTTCCTTCTTTGCTGTGACGGCCGGTAGTTCAATATTAATGAAGTAAGTTACTACTTATTTTGTTACCTTTATTTGGATACACTGTTTATGGAGTTTTCATTTCACTCCCAGTCCACTTGAGCACCAGGAAAGGATACCTGAGGGAGACACTCCTAACAAGCGGATATCATGCAACTTAAGGAGTGAGTATACTGCACCATATTCACTGGGTCTCAATATATACAACAAGTCTTCTTCTCTTTATTATCAGAGAAAACGACAAATTCCAGAGACCAGCGCCATCTACCTTTGTTTTTTCTACTATCATACAGTCCTTGGGGAGAGACTGAAAGAGGGCAGCGGTCATTCTATACAAGGAGAGTATTGGTTCTCAGTCCATTTGTGACTCTGTACCATCTGACATCTCTGTACACACTTTTTTCTGTCTTGTGGATTGCTTTGTCTGATTTCTTATTTGTACCAGTATTTTAAAACTGTGGCAGGACTAAGATTAAGCCCACACAGAGAAATAAAGGAAAATGTAAAATATAAATATCCTAGGTATGAAAAGAAGGTTTTACAGAAATGACTAATATTAAACATAGCAAAGTTAAACCTCAGTTATTCTTGTGAATCAATTCTCAGAACACAATTCCCCTCATCCTCACTCTCTCCTATAATTATGTGTAATTCATTTGCGGCATGTAAAAGTAAGGTTACGTAGATATAATGCTGGCACACATAAAAGTATGCTTTAATTATATACACACCGATGCTACATAATTTGAGGTTATAACTTCCATTTTAGATGTTTCTGTTTAAGTAACTATGGTTCAAGTGCAAGATTTTGGATAATTATTGTTTATATTTTTATTCTAAGCCTGATAGGTATTTATTTGCTGTGAAATTAAGCTCTTAAGCGCTGTAAGCATACCCTCCAGCCAAAGACCTCTACAATGCCTGGCTTAGTAAACATAAATATAAAATGCCACCTGTGACAAGCTGATTCTTGAAAGATCAAATTCAATCTTCAAAATTGCTATAATGTTTTAAATAACTGGTAGTTTTTTGTTCTTACATATAGTTATTGTTCATAATTCTCCTCACAGAGAAATCAGTGAATAGCATGACAGTTAAATAGAATTATTTCATTTCATAAAAAAGTTATTAATTATGATCAAATATTTGTGTAAATGTGTGTTACAATATGGGAGTGTAAGTGGATTGAAGTTGCATCTCTTGCAACTGGAGTGAAGGTGTCCGAGCATGAGAGGACAAAAGAGTAATACTAGGGAGAGTGGCATGGTATGGCACAGTTGAGTATTTTGTTTTTGTACTGCTCTAGGCATTGAACAATCTGCTGTAATAAAATTATTAAATAAAACCTTTGGACAGCATTAGTGTGAAATCATGCCATAGAACTTTCCCTCAAAATGTCCTGCCCCTGCTAAATCCTGCTGCCCTAGGCACAAGCATTGTTGTACTTAGCCAAAATATGCCCCTGCAGACACTTCTTTCCTGAGGTTACATGTTTCAAGACATATCAGAGGAGAGAAGCCGGTTCGATATATATCCCTGAAGGGTATACAGCGACGCCATATCCTTTTCTTCCAATGCATTTCTAATAACTGAACTATAGATAATCTGTAAAACCTTTAGCCATTTCTGAGGAGTAGCAGTATCACATTATAGGTTTTACCAACTTCAGTAGGAATAACTTTCCAGGGTTAATGTTGCTTGACATATAGCTGTCTAGGCAGAACCTGATTTAAATACCTTCTGAACATGAAGTGAAGTTGATTGTTCCAGTGGAATATATCTATTGTGATTAATATAAATCTAAGTTGAATATATAGCAGCAATAATTTCCAGTTACAATCATCTCAAATGTTTATTTGATATTAAATGGACATTAAACACTTTGAGGTGATAATATAAAATGATAAATCACATATATAAATAAAACCCTGCAATGTACTTTCATTATTTATTTTTTTCCTTTCATTCAATTCTGAAATTGTGAGCTTTTCAATTCCTGTTAGAAATGGAAGTGCAGAAAACTGTTATATTCCCATTAGTCATTGTCACAATAGTGACCTATTTATAACTGCCCCTAATTGGCCCCAGCAGAGAAAGTAACCTAAGTTACAACATGGCAGCTCCCATTGTTTTATAGACAATAAAACTTTACACTAATGTTGTCAATATTTAAATAACTAATGAAACTTTAAAAAATATCTACATGTTATTCTCAGACTAATCTTTTCTTTGAACGTATCATTCCATCTAATATTTATTTAGTCTTTAATGTCCCTTTAAAGTTTGTTTACATTTTTTATTCTGTCTGTTTCACCTATTGATAATGGTGACAACTGGTAACTATTGATATTTCCCAGCCCCTACTCATAATAATGTTGAAGCCATTGGCATCACTCAAGTGGACAATGTAATTAAAAATAAAGTTTGTTTTATTTATTTTTTAATTATGCAGTCCCCTAAAAGGTACAGTAAGCACTTTGTAATTACAAGACTTTTCTGTTGTGTTGCTATAGAATTACATATCAGCCAAATCATAATGTTTTTGGAACTGGCATAGTGGCCATGGGGCCTGAGTGTTAGGGATGCCCATAGGCTATTACTCACTCACACTCAAGAGCCTCAGGGAGCACAGAGGGTACACTAACTTCCCTAGATTGACCCTCTCTGGGCTGAGTGAGCACCAGTCAACATCTCCCTTCCTCCATCACTCTCTCAGCTGCTTTCCTGGTGATTCAGAAGGTTCACCTGTCTGCAATCCACCACTAGGTCCCAGCATGTGTGTGAGTGCTCCTCTGACACAGACAGAAACCTTGGTCATAGCAGCAAGAAGACACTATGAGAGTTCTCATAGGAAGCAGGGATATGATAATGGGAGCTTTATTGGGTTGTGTGTATCCTCTAATAAGTTCTGAGAACCCTGTGTGCCAGGCACTAATGCAGGGCAACCTCTTATTCCATTCCAGGGAATCAATGTAGGGCCACACCTTACCCCCATCCCTGGGGATCTGTGAAGGGCAACAACTGTGTACCAATGCAAGGGAACCCTTTCATCCTTATCCTATCATACAAATATATAGCAAACTGATAAATTTGATAGAAAAATGGATAAACAGATGAATGGGTGAGTAGAGGTGATCATAGGCAGGGTGATGGATAAAAGGATAGATAGTATAGAATAGAACTAGGGCACACATTATAAGTCTTGTCTAGGGTGCATGAAAATCTTGAGCCGACCCTGTTTCCTGTTTTACCTTCACAACCTGGCATGGCCCATTGAGTAAAGCCATGTTCCCTTCAAATGCCATTTCAGTTTACTCACCTTTTTATTGTTTGTTTTTTTCAAAGATTTATTCTTAGCCCCAGAATACCATAAACTATAAATAAACAAATAAAAAATGTAGCTTCTTTTTGAAGCCAAACTGATAAATAACTCAATCAAACTTAAAAAAAAATACTTGAGGTAGAGCAAAACCTGACATTGTTTCTATAGTTGAAAATGTTTTCTCCTCTGTATGTCAGATGTGAACTATGGGCTTTTTTTAATACTCATATTATTGTTGAGACATATGCCTATGTCTATTATTGTCCTGTAAGCTTGTTTATGTTTAAAGCTGTATGACCTCAATAAAAAAAAATAAAAAAAACCCTGACATTGTTGCACATATTTCTTAGCTCAATTTTATGGTTTAGTTAGCTATACAGATAAATGTATCCTGAGGGCAGGAGCATGTTTAGGTCTAATTTGTGACAAGTTATTACCAATAAAAAGATTGAAAAGATAAGTTTTTTTTAGTGCTCCGGAGTCTGGTAGACAACAATCATACCCTAAACAGATTATAATCTATTCCTGGGTAATTTCTTTAAATTCAGTAGCAACTACACCTTATACTCCATTATAATTCTACTCACACTTCCCTAGGCTATTTATGAAGATAATACCATGTAAAAAGTGATTTTTAAATGTAGATTCTCCTAAAAACTGGTATGAATGTTTGGTCAATTCCCATATTTACATTATTTTCACCTTTACTACATGGTTTAAATTGGTTATATGCTTTTGCTCACATAAACTAGCACGCAAGGCCAATTATTTTAAAATGTCTACCTTTTTTTTTTTTTAAATAAGCAATAAATACAATTAAACACTTTAATTTTGTTTTTGTATTAGCCTATAAAATTGGGAATATGAAGTAAATGTTAAAGTTATATACATTCAAAATTAATTTTTCTACAACATAATTTGCATATTTGACAACTGCTATTCTGCATTTGTTAAAGGGATAGAAAAACTTTGTTTGACATGCACCTCATGTACACATGGAATATTTTGCATGAAAACATAGCCAACGCACCATCTGATTTAAATTTGTATAAATTATAAATGTGATGTACATATAATATATACTAATTCATACTAAGATATATAGTTTTTACTAAAAAAACAACTAAAATAAGTAAATAATCCTGACGTGATCGAAATGTGCTCCAACATAATATCTGTCGAAGCGATATTAAACAGTTTGATAGTGTAATTTAAAATATTTAATTACACTTCATGTGACCATTTTTTGTTTGTCTCTTTTTATGTAAATATTAATAAAATATTAATTTAAAAAAATATATATTTACATAAGTATAAGTGTTAAGGAAGCCCCCAAAAATAATAATTTTGTTGTAAAAAATCTTTGCAATATATTCATTATTTATTTGTCCCCTTTTAATCACAGACATTTAAAGGGACAGTCTAGGCCAAACAAAAACTTTCATGATTCAGATAGAGCATTTTAAACAATTTTCCAATTTATTTTTATCACCAATTTTGCTTTGTTCTCTTGGTATTCTTAGTTGAAAGCTTAATCTAGGTGGTTCATATGCTAATTTCCTAGACCTTGAAGGCCACCTCTTTTCAGAATGCATTTTAACAGTTTTTCACCACTAGAGGGTGTTAGTTCATGTGTTTCATATAGATAACACTCGTGCACGTGAAGTTATCTGGGAGCAGGCACTGATTGGCTAAACTGCAAGTCTGTCAAAAGAACTGAAATAAGGGGGCAGTTTGCAGAGGCTTAGATACAAGGTAATCACAGAGGTTAGAAGTATATTAATATAAATGTGTTAGTTATGCAAAACTGGGGAATGGGTAATAAAGGGATTATCTATCTTTTAAAACAATAAAAATTCTGTTGTAGACTGTCCCTTTAAGTGGATTTGTGTTCACTAAAGCCTCCTGTGAAACTTTTTTGTATATATGTCAGATAATAAAACCTAAGCAACACAATCTAATGTGAAGGTTTTACAATAATAATAATACTGTTCTCAAAACATCAAAATACAGATGACCTTAATCTGCTGTACCGCAAAGATTTTGTAAAACCAGTTAGGTGAGATTGTTTTTGTTTCTATGTGCCTGCAAATGGCCTTGTTTCTTAAAGGGACATTCCGGTCAAAATGTAAATGCGCATAGATGAATTACATCTTTGAAAAGAAACATTTGCAATATACATGTAATGGCAAAAATGCTTCTTGTAAAAGTTATCACTGTTTTAGTGTTAGCATTTTTCTCTGCAAGTGCATGTGAAGCATAGCTAGATACAGTGCACCATCATTTCAATTAATGCAGCTGCTCAGTGCGGCAGTGAGGCTTGTATCCTGCACGGTGCATACTTAAATACACTTCTGAAACAGCTATAGTTTTTAATAGAAGCATTTTTGCTAATACATGTATATTACAAAAATGCTTCAATTCAAAACTGAAATGCATCGATGTGGATAACAATTTTGGCTGGTATGTCCCTTTAATGCATACAAACATTGTGTTGTAAATATATATAATCGTTTAGAGTTAGTTAAGGTCTTTGCCACTAGTACAAACTGAAATCTAAAACTGGAGTAAACCTGAATGCTCATCCAAATCACTTGTTATATCAGATCAGGAGGGGCATAAAGGTTCACACATAGCCGCAGAGAATGTAGGAGAAACTTTTATTTAGACTTGAAAAACAAGTCGGGAGAGCAAAATATGTAAACATGTATGATATAAAATCTACTTATGCTATTCAAGCATGGCAAATATAAAGTTTTCATAATTGGTTTCTTAAATAGTTGCTAGTGTCACGCAGGGGAACATTTTTTATGAGATTATCAGAGTCATACTGCTCTATATTATAGGTTTTTTAGACAGGGGCCTCTATTTATCAAGGTCTGGCGGACCTGATCCGACACTGCGGATCAGGTCCGCCAGACCTCGCTGAATACGGCAAGCAATATGCTCGCCGTGTTCAGCATTGCACCAGCAGCTCACAAGAGCTGCTGGTGCAACGCCGCCCCCTGCAGACTCGCGGCCAATGGGCCGCCAGCAGGGGGGTGTCAATCAACCCGATTGTTCTCGATCGAGTTGATTTCCGGCGATGTCTGTCCACCTGCTCAGAGCAGGTGGACAGGTTATGGAGCAGCGGTCTTTGTGACCGCTGCTTCATAACTTGTGTTTCTGGCGAGTCTGTAACACGGCCCTTCAAGCTACGTATGGAGATTGATAAATATGGGCCAGGGACTTTAAAGGGATATAAAAGTTAAAATTAAACTTGCATGGTTCATATAGAACATGTCATTTTAAGACCATATTACAAGTAAAACTCAAAATATTTTCTTCACTTACCCGCTAACACTGCTGGAAGTAAACTTTTAACGCTGGTGGGTTAGTGGGAGTATTACAAGTTAAAAGGAAATAATGAGCGCAAGAGCAAAACCGGATGCATTCTAACTTCAGGACTTCGGATATTGCGACGTGTTAACTCCTTCTCCCTATAAACTTCAATAGAGCACACTTATTGAAAAAATAACACTTATCCCTTGTGCACTAACCAGACCAACTGCTCTAACGCTGAAGGTAGTTATGAATATTTTACATTCCAATGTTCTTCACATAGAAGAAAAAATTATTTGTATGTATATAGGCACTTGTTCACTGATCATATATGTATATATATATATATATATATATATATATATATAAAATTATTTTTGTAATATAAATCTATACCTATATATCTATATAGATAAAGATATATATTTTAGAGAACATAACATATATCATTTAAAATTAACTTCTATTATAAGTTTAACTTTGTTTTCTTGGTACACTTTGTTGAAAAGCATATGTACATATCCTCAGCAGCAACGCACTGGGAGCTAGTTGGTGATTTGTTGATACACACAAGTTAGTAGGTGATTGGTTGTTACACAAATTTGTCTTTTGTCATCTCATCTGCTAACCAGATTTCTTTAGCTAGCCCCAAGTAGCCCCAAGTATCAATATATAAGTTGTTTGGATCAGTGGTCTCAACAGTAGTGAACAAGTGCAGACCCAATGTGATTCTGCCTAGAGTGATAATACTTTTTGTGTATTACCTGTTTTAGGTCCTAATGTATCAAACTGTTTTCTTCAATAAAACGTTGTGGTTTTTTGGAGCTCACTGAGGTCAATGCATTACTTTGGAGATATGGGGAAGAACATTCCTTCTTAAGTTCTTTACTTGTATATACTTAGGCCCAGAAATATTATGTATTTTCAAACAAAGATCAGCATAAACATAAAGGTTTCAAATAATTTAAGACCATCATTTAGTTTAAAAAAAATTGTGATTACAAGGTGTTTACTGTCCCTTTAAAGAGATATGAAGCAGAGCTTATTTTGTAAAAAGAAATATGTTAAATCAAAGTAAACAGTTTACTTGTTTTCTTGCATAATTAGCCCTTCTGTCTCTCTAGCATAATATGAATTATAAACCAGCTCAAGTTACACTAGAGCACTGGTTTTCAAACCTGTCCTCAGGCCTCCCTAACAGGCCAGATTTTGAGGATATCTGAACTAGAGCACAGGTGAAATAATCAGCTGATTAGTATACATTGTTATTTTACCTGTTCTCATCCAAGGTAATCCTGAAAATCTGTCCTGTTGGGGAGGGCTGAGGACAGGTTTAAAAACCAGTGATCTAGAAGCTTTTGGCAGTGGAGGGCCCTCTAGTGGGCCTGAAACAAAATTAAGGGTTTACCAACTTGAAGTCTGGAGTAATGCTAAATTGTGTTGTTACAATGTTGCAAGTGGAGAGGAGGTGTCTGTTTCTTACCTTTATAGGGTCCTGCAGCAGTGAGATCAGCCTCTTTTGGTTCCCAGACTTCAAGGAGAAGGTTTCTGAAGTTTTGCTGAAGATTCCAGAAGTGAAGCATGGAGAGATCCAGGAGAAAATCTGTGCCTCCCAAGCGTTACAGGGAGGTGGTGGAGATGTCTGCAAGGAAGAAGGGACCTGCAAAGCAAAGACAGGAGCCTGAGTCAGAGGATCTGGTACCCCCCACTCCCCAAAAATCCCCTCCCGCTAGGAGTTTTAATAGAGGAAAGGGAAAGGCAGGGGGAAAATCAGGGGTAACAGGCCCTAGGGGTGAGGCCCAGACTAGGGTGGAGAAGAGGGTAGCTCCCAATCCAGGGCCGCAGACCGGGGGGGTTGAGGCATCTGGGAGGGGGTGTATGGTGGGGCCTGAGGGTGGCCCAGTGAGAATGGAGGGTCCGGTATCCCCAGCGGAGGCTGGGGCCAGCCTGGTTGGGCAGTTTGCGGCCTTGCCACCGGCGGCCATGGCAGCGGTCTTGGCCTTAGCCCAGTCATTGAATTATGCTTCCCCCCAGGGGAGCCAGGGGCTGGGCACGGCTGTCGCCGGGGCTGCCAGGGGTGAGGGGGCAATCTCAGGGCCCAGTAACTTTGCAGAGTGTGCAGCGGAGTCTGGCCCTTGGAGTGGCGGTTCCCGCGAGATCTCCTCCTCCGAGAGTTCTGAGGAGGAGGGGGATCATGGCTGCCATTTTGAGGACACGACCGGGAGAGGATTGCCTCGCGTGACCGGAGCCCCACAGGTAACTTGGGGGGACTTCCGGTCGCGAGCGGGGCAACAGTTAGGCAGGCTGGGAACAGTGGGGGATACTTACCTGGCAGGGGCATGGCTGTTGGTCCGGGTGTCGGGCGGAGAGCGAGTGGCGCAGTTGATCCTCACGTGGGTATGCCTGAGAATAGAGCGCATGCGCGCATGGCGGCAGATCGCGGTCCCACTACGGGACCGTCAGGTGTGGCAGTCAGAGCTGTGAGTTCAGTTGGAGGGCCTAGAGAGTGGCCTAGCACTAGCGCGCAGGCGTTGGCCCAGGATAGATGCAGTGAAGGGCAAAGGCCCGCGGTTGATGTGAGAGTGAGTGGTGCAGCGGAACGGCGCACAGGTAGAGTGGACACATTTGGCCAGGCTTGCATGAGAGGGGATGTGTAAGAGATACATAGATGATATTCTTATACTATGGAAAGGGAACAATACCACACTAATCGAATTCTTTTCAGCTATGAATACAAACAATAGAGGATTACATTTCACATACGAAATAAGCAAAGAAAGGATTTCATTTCTTGACCTTGATATAACACTAGAAACAGATAAATTTAGCACAAAAACATTTTTTTAAAAAGTGGATGCTAATAATTTTATACATGCGGAAAGCTGCCATTTGTCCAAATGGAAAACCAATATCCCTAGAGCTCAGTTCTTAAGAATAAGAAAAAACTGTTCAAACCTATTAGATTATGAAGAACAAGCACAAATCCTGAGCAAAAAATTTGGAGAAAAGGGCTATGAGGATACGCTAATAGAGGCTAATTATGAAGAAGTTAAACACATAGATAGAGCAACACTACTTACTTATAAAGATAAAAACAATACCGAAATACAACCAATAGATGAAATATCAGTGCCTTTCATCACCAATTTTAATGGAGAACATAAAAAGATGGAAAAAATAATTAAGAAACATTGGCACCATATCAGAGAGGATCCAATTATAGGGGATAAAATCACCCTAAACCCAAAATTCATATACAGAAAATCCAGAAACCTAAAAACATTACTAGTGCCAAGTGAGTTTAAGACAAAACCCCCCCTTAAAGAACAGGATCTGTTAGGGAACACATTAAAAGGTTTCTACCCTTGCCACTGCTGCAGATCATGTAACTACAGCAATAAAATAAAAGAGTACTCCTCCACACAGACGGGTGAAGTATTTCCCATCATGGATACAATACGGTGCACAGATAAGGGGATCATCTATTTAATACAGTGTAGCTGTAAAAAACAGTACCTAGGTGAGACCTCAAGAACACTAAGGGAAAGAATAAGGGAACACCTATGCATAATAGAAAAGGGAAAGATGGACACACACCTTTATAGCCATTTTAGGAATGTCCATAATAATAGACTTAAAGATTTCTCTTTCTGGGGAATAATGAAAGTTAAACGTGACTGGAGAGGGGGAAATTATGAGACTAAATTACTCAAAAGAGAGGCTGAGCAAATATACAATATGAAAACTCTATACCCTCTAGGTCTTAACTCAGAACTGGATTTAAGCCCCTTCATGTATGATTAAAAATGCCAATATGCTCCACATTCAGTATATATATATATATAATTTTTCTGAACTGAGTAATCCTCTAATAAAGACCTTTCTAATGTATTTTTTATCTTATTATGTGTATTTTTTATTATTATTTTTTTACCTTATTATGTTTATCTCTTATATGGAGAATGCTGTTTAATATGTGTATACTTTTACTGCTAAACTGCTGAATTTTAAAGGATACCACCTTAAATATCCTAAAGACACTGAACTATATACTACAGCCTAGAATGAAAAATTACCTCCTTAAAGGTCATTCAACAATTGAAACACACACCCACAGATTATCTGACCAATGAAACACCTATAAGGTGTTTATTAAGAAGCTTTAGAAGACAGGTTAACACTTCTTGAAAAAGCCCCAGGAAGGGGAGAAACGCGTTGAAGTTGTTAAACTACCATCCACCTTTGAGACACTTTAGATCTCACCCTCTATTTGCACAATATAAGAGGATTGCTGCCATTTTTTATTGCTGCCACTTCTCTTATGGAGAGAGTTTGCCTGCAGCCGTAAACCAGGAAGGAAGATTTCTGATACACAGATCCCAGAAAGACCGTCCTAGCTTTCACTGAAAGCAGAGAGTACGCGGACACCAGCAAAGTCAGCTGACACGACTACACGCTACCTGACGACCGACACGGAGTCACGTGATTTGCCGTGTGGAAACAGAGGACGCCAGCAAAGCCCAAACTGGTTACCAGTGACACCGCTCCTGTAACTCCCAAGAGGCGGGTAGAGGACACCGCCTGTGTACTGGACAAAATCAAAAGGACCAATATACTCCACTACAGACAGCCGCCTCCTTATTCCTACTAACGCAATACAAGGTACCACTCTCAAATGTGCAAAAGTTTGATCCAATACTCAATGAGCAAGATCAACTACATTTGAGAGCATAGTGTATTAGATACTATTGGTGGTATACAAAAACCTACGCTGCATAGAGAAAAGACTAAGTGCACTGATTCTATACAGGCTTTTCCATATATCCCTATATATTTTTTATACTTTTTATCTATTTATCTATTACTTGTTCTAGCTGTATAAACTGGACGTCCAGATTTTACTGTTTGAGTGTTATACTTATACACACCTTTGAGTGCTATTTTAGCTTATTTATCGTCGATTTTACATATGTATTTTTTGCTTATTAATTAGAACTAGGGAACTGCTCTGCTTGACATTGTACCTCTCTACTGTAATCTGCTTGTTTGAGCTAGTCCTTAGAGTTAGGTTCCACTGCCCAGCATATCCTTTCCTACTTATTTCTTACTGTGTATATGCCTGACATTTTAGACATTGTATTTCTAATAAATTTTCTTGGAATTTTACAATAGTGCTTTGCAATAGTGCTTGTCATTTTATACAGACATACTTAGATACTTAGAGACATATTATTTACTATTTTAATATATTTATATATTTACTTTTTATTCAAATTTATATATTTTAGATCTATCCTAGCTGTAAGCGCCAATACTTCCATCTCTCTGTAACCACAACCCAAGGGACTTTTAGAGAGGGTCCCTCCCTGTATTTGGCTTCAGGTTATAATTAGCGCTGATTCTTTCCTCCACTCCAAAACTGAGAGGGGATGTGAGCCAGATGTAATGGGGACGCAGGTGCATTATCAGAGGCCGGTAGGCCTGAGGGGACACATGGTCGATTGGAGACACGAATGATGCATGGACCACATAGGGGTGGGTACATGCAGCGATAACGCATGGCTATGAGGGATCTAATCAGTTTAGGTCTGGTGGAATTGTGAGACAGGGTGATGTGCTGAATGATTTGCAGTATGATAGGGGGCAGACACCGAGAGGTAGGCAGTCACATGGTGGTGTGGATGAGGATATGATCAGGAGAGCTGTAGAGGCAGCGTTACGTGTTGTGGATACTGCGCGGCCCCAGACTGGGTTTAGTGTTCACGCTCGGGAGGGGGCTGCACAGGAAGTGGTTATCAGAAATGCTGTGGCTAATGTTCTTGGTATGTCTGCTGGGGGGAGACAGGGAGAGGGGAGAGAGGGTGCTTCAACTGTTGCTCCTCTCGCAGACCAGAGTACTCCCCAAGTTGTTTTGTCTCAACAGGTTCCTGCAAGCACAACAGCCGGGATGGCATCAAGCTCGAGCAGCGCCCTAGCAGTGGCAGGGCCCAGCGGAGTCCAGAGTGCTGAGGTACCAGCAACTCCTTCGGGAGCAGGAATACAAGGCAATGGTGAGTGCCATGCACCAGACATAATGCACACTGACACAGGGTCTTCCAAGAGTGGGTCAGGGTCTGATAGCGGGGAGGACCTTGGGTTAGTGGGGAAGGGTCAGCGCAGGATGTTTAGGTGGATCAAGAAGTTGGCGTTGGCTCAAGCGAAAGACAGGGCAGGCGCTAGGAATCAGACACTTGAGGTACAGGGGTCGCAAGCTTTAGGAGGCGCGATAGCACCAGCGGGCCTGGTGCCACGCAAAGTGGCGGCGCAGGGGGACACTTACCCCTGTTTGGTCCACTCGCTTTATGGCCATCTAAAATTGAAGGTTGTTAAAAAGATACAGGAGGGCAGATACGTTAACGTTTTCGAGCTCTCTCTAGACGCGTTTAGGGCTAAAGAAAGAGCATCGGATGGCTCAGGCCCGAAGAAAGTCCGTAGGCCGGAGACGTACGAGGAATGGATTAAATGCTTCCGAGTACTGGCCGCATGCAATGTGGACAGATGGCCGTTGCAGGGGTGTTACGGTATCCCGGATACCAAGGGTTAATACCAGATGAACTATGTCCTGAATATGGGATCAGCAACTCACAACCCAACGAATTCCCCCCTCAACCATGAGACCAGGCTCCACATTGAAGGTTAAAACAGAATGAACTTTATTGAAGGCTATATGCCCAGAATTTATGCAGGTCTGACCCCAGATGGGGGGTTGAAAGAATATTGTACATTAGATAGAGGGAAAACGCCCTTTGACATGCCACAATAGAATTACATTACTTAAGCAGATAAGCAAGTTAAACACAAGACACAATTGAGCCCTTTCTTATCACTTGGGCGTCTGCTCTCTGGATGTGATTAAACAATGTGAATGTTTATCACTAAACTTAATTACAGTACACAATAGCTGAGGCTAGCAGCAACCTTGTCTTTAGAAAATAGCTTCTTAAAGCTGAACAAAGTTAACTCTTTCAGTACTGACAGAAGGGTCTGTCACATAGCTCCCTCCTAGTGGAACACTCCGGCAGACCCGGCTTGACCCTTTGGCGGGTCAACCTGGGGATGACCGGACTAGGGTGGTAGGCATGTCAGTTTGCCGGGACAATCCATCTGTATTCCCGTTATGAGAGAGAATCCCTGTCCGTATAAATAAGGGTTCAACTTCTTCAGTGCCCAGACTAGGGCTAAACAGTCCTTCAAAATATCAGCGGCTTCTTTACGTGGTTTTTGTACCTGCTCTTTATAGGTATCCACAATCCCTTTATACTGACATAGGGTGCCCTTGAGTTGCTGCACCTCACTATGAGCCAGCGCCAGCTTCTCCTTCAGTGTCGCTAAGTTTGTCTTTAATGTTTCATGTTCCACTCTCAAGCTGGTGTTTTCTGCAGTCTGTTGGTGCAGCTTGTCTAGCAGAGATTCCCGTTCTAAACATGCTTTTTCCTCTGCGCTCCTCTTCTCTCCCGCTAGCACTGTTACGTGATTATTTAACGTGACCATTTCATCCTCTACTTGACTCTTCTCCTTCATCAGCGCATTGTAACGGGACTTCCACGTATCAATAGCGGATAGAGATTTAATGAGCTCAGCATCCTGGGGCTTAGCAGCAGGTGGGTCAGTCTCTGCTGCACGGATCTGGGCACGGGTAGTCACAGGGTTAACATCAGCGGGACCCATAGGCGCGTAGGCAGAAACAAGGGGGGCCAAGTTATTTCCAAGGAGAACATCAGCTGGTAAATCATTCATGACCCCCACATTCACATCTAGCGCCCACTCCACAATCCAAATGTACCCTGGCAACAGGTAGGCGGAACACAGCGCCCCCTGCTACCCTCACAGTCACAGTGTCTCCAGTGTGCTGTTTCTCAGACACCAAGTTTTTTTGAAGCAAGGTCGTGGTAGCACCAGTATCCCATAGACCACTGACCTCCTTCCCATTCACTTCAACCAGTTGCCGGTTATTCCGGCGGGCAGCTTGCATAAGGTCTGCTTCATGTAGGATGCCCCAGCATTCTTCCACCTCTACGCAGTGGGCTGCAGGCTGAGGGTTACGTGGGATTCCGCCGGCAGGTCTTCTCCAGGACTGTGCTTGGTTCGCTGCATTTAGGGGACACTCTGGTCTTTTGTGCCCCAGTTGCTTACATCCAAAGCACCGAATAGGCTGTGAGTAGCCCCGTGAATTGAACCAGGCTCTCTGAGGATAGTTCGTGGCTGGAGGCCGTGTGGTAGAGCGGTGCGCCGGGGGTTGGTAACTGGTAGCTGCTGGGGTGACTGTGGGTCTGTACTCCACTCTGGCAGGGGGCTTAGTGGTAGCAGTGTCCAGTTTGCGGGCATCTGTATACTCATCTGCCAGGCGAGCAGCTTCATGCAGGGTGGAGGGTTTACAGTCCTGAACCCACTCTCTAACTCCTGCTGATAACTTGTCAAAGCAATGTTCCAACAGGAATAGCTGCAGCACCTCTTCCCCAGATACGGCTTGGCACCCCGCCATCCAGTAAGATGCTGTGCGGTGCACCTTACATGCCCACTTAACGTAGGAATCACCGGCTAATTTAGCAGTGTCTCTTAACCGCCTCCGGTATGCCTCCGGTGTAACCGCATACCTGGAGAGCAGAGCCTCTTTTACAGTATTATAATCCCCGACTTCCTCATCTGGAATGGCCCGAAAAGCCTCACTGGCCCGGCCGGATAATTTCCCGGATAATATCATGACCCAGTCCTCTGTGGGTACCTGGTGTAGTGCACATTGCCTCTCAAAATCCGCAAGGTACCCGTAAATCTCTCCTTCTGTTTCCAGGAAGTTTTTAAAAGCTGCAAAATTTACTTTTCTCTTTTCCACTGGGGTTGCTGTGACTTGGGCTGCTGCAGCGCCGCTTTGGCAAAGTAGGTTGGCCTCCACAGCTGCTATGACCCGGTCGATAATTTCCGCAGATGGGTTGGGGCCATAATGTGCCAGCCTTATTTTGACAGCCCGGTCAAAGCTTGCTTCTTCGGGGGTTCTGTCTGATATGCTGAGCCCATTGGTTCCTACGGTCCCTGGTACTCTTTCCATCTTGGTCAGTATTGTAATAATCCCCCTCTTCCTGACGTTACTGGCTTGTGTAGTTGCTCTTCTGGATGATAAGGATCATCCCATCGCTTGCCACCAATTGTTACGGTATCCTGGATACCAAGGGTTAATACCAGATGAACTATGTCCTGAATATGGGATCAGCAACTCACAACCCAGCGAATTCCCCCCTCAACCATGAGACCAGGCTCCACATTGAAGGTTAAAACAGAATGAACTTTATTGAAGGCTATATGCCCAGTATTTATGCAGGTCTGACCCCAGATGGGGGGTTGAAAGAATATTGTACATTAGATAGAGGGAAAACGCCCTTTGACATGCCACAATAGAATTACATTACTTAAGCAGATAAGCAAGTTAAACACAAGACACAATTGAGCCCTTTCTTATCACTTGGGCGTCTGCTCTCTGGATGTGATTAAACAATGTGAATGTTTATCACTAAACTTAATTACAGTACACAATAGCTGAGGCTAGCAGCAACCTTGTCTTTAGAAAATAGCTTCTTAAAGCTGAACAAAGTTAACTCTTTCAGTACAGACAGAAGGGTCTGTCACAAGGGGCACAACCTTTTTAAGTACCAGGATACCATAGAGGATACCCGTACGAGGTTCAAGGAAGGTGCATGGCGTGAATACGACATGGCCTTTAGGAGGAAGATGGTAGGTAACCCTCTGTTGCACTTCGGGACACAAGATATGCATTTGTGGTCCAAACTGGGAGTGGAGGGCGGTTCTCCCTCCCCCACGGCGTCACGTCAAGCGCCGCCGCGCCAAGGGGCACGGCTTGGCAGGAAGGGAAGGGAGTGCTGGAAATTCCAGGAGAAGCAGTGTGATAGGGGGAGCAGCTGCTCCTTTTGTCACATCTGCAAATGCTGTGCAGGGCCCCACCCAGGCGCAGATTGTGGAAAGCGAAAGGAACAGGGCCAGTCCAAAATCACTCCTGAGTCGGTAGTTACAGTCAAGAGCACCAACTCCGCTTAGGTTGCAAGCCATGTTGATATGGCTGGCAAACTACCCTGACAGGGGGGCAGCTGAGCTTCTGAGGTCGGGGTTGGAATGGGGTTTCCGTATTCCTCTTACTGGGCAGGTTGTGGGTTCTCCAGTGCATAGGAATTTGAAAACGGCCTACGAATTCCCGCAGGTAGTTAGGGAAAAGTTGGCCAAGGAGGTGGCGCTGGGCAGGGTGTCTGGGCCATTCTCCACCTGCCCTTTGGAAGATCTAGTGATCTCCCCATTGGGTTTGGTGCCCAAGAAAGAGGAAGGGTTCAGGTTGATACATCACCTTTCTTTCCCAAAAGGAGAGTCAGTTAACGATGCCATTGATCCGGAGCTTAGTTCTGTGCACTATCAATCGTTTGATTGTGCGCTAGACGTGGTCAGGGCATGTGGGCCGGGTGCACTGCTAGCGAAGCTAGACATTGAGTCGGCTTTCCGGCTGCTACCACTGCACCCTTCGGCATTCAGACTAATGGGCATGAAGTTTGAAGGGGAGTATTACGTGGACAGGTGCTTGCCAATGGGTTGCTCATTGTTCTGTTCCCTGTTTAAGTGCTTTATCTCGTTCCTGCATTGGGTGGTGTACAAGGCGTCAAGCGGGGAGTGGTGGCTCACTACTTGGACGACTTTTTGTTGGTAGGGAGAGATGGCTCCACGGAGTGTGAACAACTCATGGACGTCATGCAGGATATGATGGCGCGATTTGGCGTGCCGCTCGCGGACGACAAAACGCAGGGGCCGTGCACCTGCCTCACATTTCTGGGCATAGAAATAGACACTGTGCAGGCGGAATGCAGGCTGCCCATGGATAAGGTGATCCGGATGTTGGAGGTGGTGCGGAGGCTTAGGGAAATGAGCAAGGTTCCCATCAAGGAGGTCCAGTCGCTGCTGGGCCTCCTGAATTTTGCGGGACGAGCTATCCCTATGGGAAGGGCTTTTAACCGTTGATTGGAGATTGGAGGGCCTTTTGAAGGGCCCTACCGGTCATGCAAAATGGACACGCATAACAGCGGATGTCAGGGATGACCTGGAGGTATGGGAAAAATATGGAGGGGTAGGAAAGTACCCAACAAGGCCATAAATCTGTACACGGATGCAGCAGGGGGATTCGGGTACGGAGCATACCTCGATGGAGAATGGAGCGCAGCTCCATGGCCGAGGGACTGGATTGCTGCGGGATATACCAAAAACCTGACGCTGTTGGAATTATTCCCGATAGTTGTGGCAGTGGAGATTTGGGGTGATAGATTGGCCAATAAAGTGGTGGTGTTCTGGACAGACAACCTGAGTGTGGTGTACGCCATTAACAGGCTGTCTGCGTCATCGCCAGCAGTTGTGTGTTACTTGCGTCATCTGGTGTTATGATGTTTGCAGAGCAATATACATTTTACCGCCAAACGCGTTCCGGGAGTGCAGAACGTTATAGCGGATGCACTCTCTCGATTTAAATGGGAGCAGTTTAGGGCAGCGGCACCCATGGCGGCAGAGGAGGGGTTAACATGCCCTTCTTCTCTTTGACAGTTGTTGAAGGTTGGATGAGCATCCTAGCCTTGGTTAAGGCATCTTTGGCGCCAAGGACATGGTCAGCGTATAAGAGTCACTGGAACAGCTGGGAAGCTTTCTGTCAACTCAGAGGTGTACAGGTACAAAGGGCTACAAGTGTTCTGGTGCTAGATTGGTTGGCATTGCTGCGGAATGAGGGGGTCAGTAGGGCCGGCACAAGCGGACGGCTATCGGCGTTGGCCTTCTTTAATATGGCACTGGGTTTTGTTGATCACTCCGGAACCTTCCTAGTTAGGAAGGTGTTGAAGGGGTGGGGTAGGATGGCCCCCCGTCAAAAGGATCGGAGGGAACCCTTTACCCAGGAGAGATTGCGGGCGCTAGCGAGGGGCGTGGCAATGGTATGCAAATCTGAATACGAGCAGCTTCTTTTTAGAACGGCATTTGCGTTGGCGTTCGCGGGAGCCCTCCGGGTGGGGGAGCTTGTCGCGTCTGCCAAGGCTAAGGGCGGGGGAGTACAGTTGGAGCACGTCTGTCTGACGGACGGGGGGCTCCTTTTGTTTGTTCCCAGGTCCAAGACAGACCAGGAGGGGGCGGGGCATGGTTACCCCTTGAACGACAGGAGTTTGAGGATTGTTGTCCGGTGGTTTGTGTAGAGAAATACCTTAAGGTGAGGCCGGCAGGGGGACAACTGCTCCTGATACATGAAGACGGTTTGGCCCTGTCGGTTTTTCAATTCCGCAAGGTACTGGCAAAAACAGCAAAGCAGGCAGGGTTGGATCCGAGCAGGATTGCTCCGCATTCCTTTAGAATAGGCGCGGCAACCAGCGCAGCTCAAAAGGGGATTCCGGCGGCGGAGATTAAGCGCTTGGGTAGATGGAAATCAACCCAGTACAAAACTTATATTAGGCCAACTAAAGTGCATTGCTAGAACACAGGCGTGTTAAGGGTCAATATTTCAAAGGAGGGGGCTTTCTTTGGGGACCCTGGTTGTGAAGGGATGGTATTTTCATGGTGGTGTACTCTGTTTTACCATGTGTTGTAAATGCGAAAGCGCCTCCGGTTCGTGTATGGATATTAGGGCATTCATACATCCACTGGGCTCATCTCAGGGCGTTGCGATCTCTGGAGGGACAGCAACTTGGATTCCCAACGTCCAAGGCAAGCTTTCGGTGGTTAGGGCGCAAGGGATAGTTGTGGGCCGATTTGCCGGCACTCTTGCAGGAGGCGCACAAAATGTGGGGTCGGCCTAACGTTTTAGTGCTGCACCTTGGTGGAAATGATTTGGGGGCATTGCCCGCGCTGGATTTAATTAAAAGAATGACAGCGGACGTGCACTGGATGCACACTTGGTTGCAGGGTGTGACTTTGGGGTGGTCAAGTGTAGTTGCTCGACTGCATTGGCGGCACATTGTCACACAGAGGGCTGCATATAATGTGCGCAAGAAGGTGAACAGGGAGATGGGAAGAGCGGTCACGGGCCTTGGGAGTTTCATGATAAGGCACGAAAGTATCACGGCCAACAAAAGGGACCTATTTAGGCCTGACGGAATCCACCTTACGGACGTGGGGCTGGATATGTTCCTGAGGGATGTCAGGGGAACATTGTTGATGATTATTCGCTAATGTTATGTGCTGAAAGGGTTGATGTTGCAATCTGTTAATATTGTTATGGTATTGTTGTTATGTTATGATAAAGTTATTTTAATTAATGGGTTCCTGTTGGTTTGTTTTGGTGGCAAGAGTTCGCCTGGCTCTTGTGGCGGGTGGTCAATGCCCTGGGGAGCGGGCACAAGGAGAGAAGAGTGATGGTCCTGGAAAAGGGAGGGGTTATGCCCGCCAGGCGCGGCATGGGGGTCCTCTCCCTCGCAATTGGACCGAAGACCTCTGAACATCACAGCCATGGGGCGTGACAGCCGGGTGTCACGCTGCAGGTATCGAAAGGGGCCTTGACCATCTGCTAGTAGGGGCTAGGTTAGGGTGAGATGCCGCCAACGTTTAGGATTACGAACTTGTTGCCAAGTTTCGTTGATAGGTTGATTAAGTGCCTAAGGGTAATCAGAATAACGCTTAGGCACTAGTTAAAGCGTTTATTTAATAAACGTGAACCGTGACCGGTTCTTTCTCCCAAACAAGTGGTGTTGTGTCTTATTTACTAGATAAGGTATTAGACAGTAAGGAGGACGGAATAGATGGTTTAAACCTTATGGCAGTGGAGGGCCCTCTAGTGGGCCTGTAACAAAATTAAGGGTTTACCAACTTGAAGTCTGGAGTAATGCTAAATTGTGTTGTTACAATGTTGCAAGTGGAGAGGAGGTGTCTGTTTCTTACCTTTATAGGGTCCTGCAGCAGTGAGATCAGCCTCTTTCGGTTTCCAGACTTCAAGGAGAAGGTTTCCCCGCCCACCCGTCCCTGGAAGAGGAGAATGGCGGCTACGATGCAGCTGAATAGGGTGAGTTGGCTCGGCGGGGGTAGGTTTAATTGAACTAGCCTGCAGTAAGACCGAGCCTTTAATGTGGCCATCCACCCCTGCGGTTGGGTTGTACGATTCGGCTGTCAGGGGGTGCCTTACTAGGTTGGTTGGATATGCCTCAGCGGGCGGGTAGTCAATGCCCTGGGGAGCGGGCACAAGGAGAGAAGAGTGATGGTCCTGGAAAAGGGAGGGGTTATGCCCGCCAGGCGCCGGCCTGGGGGTCCTCTCCCTCGCAATTGGACTGAAGACCTCTGAACATCACAGCGCTCTCTAAGTGCCATGGGGCGTGACAGCCGGGTGTCACGCTGCAGGTATCGAAAGGGGCCTTGACCATCTGCTAGTAGGGGCTAGGTTAGGGTGAGATGCCGCCAACGTTTAGGATTACGAACTTGCCAAGTTTCGTTGATAGGTTGATTAAGTGCCTAAGGGTAATCAGAATAACGCTTAGGCACTAGTTAAAGCGTTTATTTAATAAACGTGAACCGTGACCGGTTCTTTCTCCCAAACAAGTGGTGTTGTGTCTTATTTACTAGATAAGGTATTAGACAGTAAGGAGGACGGAATAGATGGTTTAAACCTTAATGACATCAAGCTATAAATCTCATCCTGTAGAGACCCCAGACTCCTTGTAGGGCTGTGACAGGAAGTAACATGCACTGCACAAATCAAGTAAAGAAAATTAAATAAAAGGAAAAAATCCTTTTAAAATTATGACTAATAAATATTGCAATCATTTCTATTAAGTATTCACCACTGTTCAATGCTTTTTATTACAACAATGAAACAGACTGTTTTATATCCCTTTACCATGTAGCATGCAGAAGGCTCAGGCAAACTGCCGCATTATCCTTAAAATTAAAAATTAAACCCCCTTTAAAAGTTTATTTTATAAAAATATAACAACATTGCAGTGTCAGTGCACATAAAGAGTTCATTTCACTTTTGCGCATCAATGCATTTCAAGATTGAAAAGAAGCAAAATGCTTCTACTAAAATGTATCACTGTTTCAGTGAGAGTTTTTTTCTGTGCACCAAAATGTGTATCATATCTAAATATGTTCTACAGCTTGTCTGTTCAGAGCGCTGGTGGTGGCGAGCATCATGCAATCTGAGTATTTGCCTATTTGCGGCAAAATACTTCCAGCTCTTTAAAGGGGCAGTATATATATATATATATATATCGGGGGACAAGTCCTACAAAAAAAGTGTGGAAACTCACCAAGACTTCCACCTCCCCAGAATTAATATTGTTTTATACACACACTTACACACACACATACTGTATATGCACCCCTTCAATAAAATGATGCCCCCAAGCCCCGCTGCAATAAAATGATGCCCCCAGCACCCCTGCAATAAAATGATGCTTCCAGCAATAAAATGATGCCCTGAGCGCCCCCTGCAATAAATGATGCCCACAGCAATAAAAGCAAGCCCCCAGGCCAGCCCCCTGCAATAAAATGATGCCCCAAGCCCTCCTGCAATAAAATTATGCCTCCAGTCATAAATTATGCCTCAGCCCACCTGCAATAAAATGAAGCCCCCAGGCCATCCCCCTGCAATAAAATAATGCCCCAAGCTCCCCTGCAATAAAATGATGCACCCAGCCCCCCTGCAATAAAATGATGCCCTAAGCCCCCCTGCAATAAATGATGCCACCAGCCCAACTGCAATAAATGATTCCCCCAGCAATAAAATGAAGCCCCCAGGCCAGTCCGCTGCAATAAAATTATGCCCCCAGCACCCCTGCAATAAAATGATGCTTCCAGCAATAAAATGATGCCTTGAGCGCCCCCTGCAATAAATGATGCCCACAGCAATAAAATCAAGCCCCCAGGCCAGCCCCCTACAATAAAATAATGCCCCAAGCCCCCCTACAATAAAATAATGCCCCAAGCCCCCCTGCAATAAAATGATGTCCCCAGCCCCCCTGCAATAAATGATGCCACCAGCCCCCCTGCAATAAATGATGCCACCAGCCCCACTGCAATAAAATGAAGCACCCAGGCTAGCCCCTGCAATAAAATGATGCCCCAAGCCCCCCTGCAATATAATGATGACCCCAGTACCCCTGCAAAAAAAGTATGCCCCCAGCACCACTGCAAAAAAATGATGCACCAGCAATAAAATCCCCTCCCTTCCCCCCCGCGCCCCCTCCCTGCGGCCCCCAAAACCCCTCCAAAAAAATAAAAAAATAAAAAATTTTAAAGAAAATTTTATTAAAACAAAACCTAACCTGGCTGTCTGAAGTTTGGCTTCCTGCGGGAACAAATGCATCACCACCGGCACAGAGATAGTTCTGCCCCTGCTGCTACTGCTGCCTGTTGAAGCTTTTTCTGCTTCTCACAAGCCAGTGCGCCACACATGTGACTCATCACCTCACCTCTCTCAGTTCCCGGTTAAAAAAAAATGGCAGCAAAAATATATTTAAAAAAAAAAATGGCAGCAAAAAAAAGTTTTGTTTTTTCAAAGTTTAAAATTGCCACAAGTGCGGGGCCCTAGGCGGTGCGGCTTGCCTTGCCCTAAGGCCGGCCCTGGTAAGATGTCAATCAATCAGTGAACAAGTGGCAGTGCAATGCCAGCCAGCCAGCAGCCAAGCCACTGCGCTGCTAATTTCAATAATTAATAACTGGATCGGTCCTCAGTATGATCACATATCATATCAATATCAGAATTAGATGATCACATGATGAGTACCGGTCCGGTTAATAATTCTAAGGGCCTGCCTGTAACGGGGTCTGGGTCAGTCAGTCAGAGAGAGTAATGGTCATCAGAGAGTCAGTGACTGTGACAGTCAAAGCCCCTACCCGGCCTACTCCTCCTACCGGACCAGTATAATAAGCTGCCTTAGACTCTTAAGTAGTGGCCGCCTCCTCTGATGTTTAAGGGCTAGATTTTTTATAGTTGAGGCGTACAGGGGCGCGTATACACGCCCCTGTATGCCTCAACTCGCCTGTGGCGGGGCGAAATTACCCGCAGGTATTTGGCATTTCACACGAGCGCAATTTTGCGCTCGCGTGTAATCCCGCCCCCTGCCCGCGCACAGCCAATCACAAGCGGGCAGGAGCTGTCAATCTCCTTGGTCGGACTCGACCGAGGAGATTGAATTTCACCAGTTTAGAGGTGGCGTAGAGCGTAGGGAAGCAGCGGTCTCTTGACCGCTGCTTGATAAATCACGGTGAGTAAGTTCTTATGAGAACTTGCTGCCATAGGGCTGCCGTAGGGGCTTCATAAATCTAGCCCTAAGTGTGACTTACTTGTGTGTCGGTTGATTGGCTCCTCAGTCGGGCAGGGCCAGGGGGCAGCAGCTCAGCAATCCGGTCCGGATCACCGCTAACTTGATGGCTGTGACTCAGTCAGTGACAGTCCCAAACACAAACAGGCAGGAGTGAGTGTCACTGACTGTGTAGTTCCCACCAGACTGGTGCTTCTTTGTGCATACGCAGTGCACAAGGGAGTCAAACAACTCCGGTCATTACGTTCTCCTGGTGCTGTCACTCACCAGGAGAAAAATACATGACCGGTGTTGATTGGCTCCCAGGGAAAATACTAGGCCTCTTTAATAGTTTTTTTAGCCGCGCTGTTGCTGCAAATCACCACCTAGTCATAAAAATCTACGTTGAAATATTGCGCAATAGAGAAAAAGCAGAATTCACTGGCTCTATTGCGCAATATTATAGAGTTGGAAATTAAAAAAAAAAAAATTAACCTTTTTTTTTAAATAAAAT